>NC_041344.1:33405074-33595074 GCF_004354835.1 Perca flavescens
GTAATGTCATCTGCGGGATTGTTTGCAGAATCCACATACCTCCATGCTTGGGCCTCAGTCAGCTCCTGGATCTCAGCGACTCTGGTGCCCACAAACACCTTAAACCTGCAAGAGTCTGACTGGAGCCACGTGAGAACTGTGGTGGAGTCTGTCCAGAGCACCACTTCATGAAGTACCAGGGTGAGTTCACGCTGCAACAGCGCTGCTAGCTGAGCCCCGGTCACTGCTGCACATAGCTCTAATCGAGGTATCGACTGCTGGCGCTTAGGGGCCACTCTCGACCGTGCAGTCAAAAAGGCCACCTCCACCTTCCCACTTGATCCCTCCGTACGAAGGTACGCAACTGAACCGTAAGCTTTCTCAGACGCGTCACAGAATACGTGGAGGCTTCTGGCAGAACTGGGGTGGTCCAGAGGGGGGCTCGAGTAGCATTGTGGCAAGATGATCTCTGGAAGGTGTTGCAGCTCATTCTCCCAAGTAAGCCAGGCCTTGAGGGCGTCATCTGGCAGCGACGGGTCATCCCACTCTCTCTCTTTGTTCCATAGGTGTTGCACAATGATTTTGGCCCGCGTGGTGAAGGGAACCAGGAAGCCTAGCGGATCAAAAAGCCGTGCCAGTGTACTATAGAGGTTTCTCATAGTTGGTGTGGGACGGTCAGTGAGGCTGCACTTGTATGCCAAAGTGTCCGAGGCGCAAAGCCATCGGAGTCCAAGTGCGAGCTCCTGTGGATCCTCCATTGACTCTGTGAGCCATAACTCGCTGCTCTGGGATCTTGCCCCTTTAGGAAGGTGACCGATAACTTCGGGGACGTTACTAGTCCACTGACGCAGCTCAAACCCCCCTGAGGCTAGCAGCATCTTCAATTTGTCAACCAGCTGTCTGGCTGCTGTAGGGGAGGAGAGGCTCTGTAAGTGGTTATCCACATAGAAGTAACGCTCGACGGCCACCCGGACGTCCTCCTCTAGGTGGCTGTGGTCTGTCACATGCTTCTGTAGTGCAAACGTTGCACAGCAGGGGCTGCATGTAGTTCCGAAGGGGAGGACCTGCCACTCATAGGTGCCGGGTGGCGCCTCTCTGTTCAGGTCCCTCCACACAAAACGAAGTAGGGATCTGTCTTCTGGCAGCAACCTGATCTGGTGGAACATGCCTTTAATGTCGCTGCTTATAGCAACAACATGCTCCCTGAATCTCAGCAGGACACCTAGCAGGCTGGAGGTCAATGTGGGGCTGGGTAATAGCAGCTCATTTAAGTTGTAGCCCTTGTATGTGAAGGAGCAGTTGAATACAAGTCTGTTTTTCCCATTATGACTCACCATGTGGTGAGGTATAAACCAGGACTCTGCTGACGTACTCAGCTCCTCTTCTGATACCTTCTTCACGTACCCCGCCTGTTCCAATTTCAGGATCTCTGCTGCATATGCTGATGCTCGTGCCGGGTCCTTCATCAGACGTCTTTCGGTGCTCCGTAAACTCGCCAGTACAGCATCTTTGGAGGTGTGGAGACAGGGCATGTTCTTTACACGCAGCAACGGGGTGGCGTAGCGATGGACTCCGTCAACTTCCACCCTCTCTGTCCTGGTTTCCAGCATGTGAACTGCCTCTTGATCTTGCCTTGAGCGGGTTACCATCTTCTCACTCCTGTAAGGCAATACGTCCATTTGCCATAGCTTCTCCACATGATAAAGGAGCTCTGCAGAGGGTGACTGTGTGGCTATATGCAAACACTGCTGTGGCTGGAGATGCTGTCGGATGATTTTGATTGGGCCCTGAATAGTCCAGCCCAACTTGGTCTTTACAGCGGCTGGTCCTCCAGGCGGTCCCAGACGAACCGGCTCTACTGGGGTGATCAGGTGCGTATAGTCTGACCCAATGAGGACCATGGGATGGACACGTTCCAATGTTTGCAAAGGGAGGCCTCTCAGGTGCTTATATTTGCGCTGGAGCGTCTTCACCGGTTGGGAGTGCTCTGCCAACCCCAGCTGATCGGCAGTAAAGGCTCTCTGGATATTGTAAGTCTTTCGGGGGTGCTTGGCAGGAGAAATGGAGGAGACAGACATACCATTTAGAACTCTAAGATCCTGGCGCACTGTCCGTAAAGCGAGGTTCTCTGGCTCCCCTTTAAGTTTAAGCTCCTTAGCAGCGGCTGGAAGGAGCATAGTCCGCTCCGATCCGTCATCCAGTATCGCGTAGGTCTCCATGTCCTGCTCTCCATTATGTGGCACAACTTTCGTCACCTTCAGGAGCACCTGACTGCAGCCGGACTGCCTATCCAGGTAGAGAACTTCATTGGCAGTACTCACTAGGCAGGAGGTGTTCTCTGTAGCTGCTGTCACCATGGCTGGTCTAATGTTAAGGTCGTGGAGAGCTTCCACATGTCTACCATCACATTTCTTGCACTTGGCCTTTAGTTTGCACTGTGCGGCCTGGTGACAGCGACCACAACGCCAGCACCGCCTGTTTGTCTTGACCCAGTCTCTGCGCTGCTCGGTTGTTAGCTGGTTGAATTTAGTACACTGGTTCAGGTAGTGCAGGGCATCGGTACAGTATGGGCAGGGCAGGGTGACTTAGCCTTGTGGATTGGCACTGGTGGTTAGGAATCCTGGGACAGCCGGGCCACATGAAGACTGTTCAGCTCCATGGAGGACTGTGGTTGGCCTGCCAGACTTTGAGTCCTTCCGTCTCTCCCTTTTACCCTCTGGGTTCTCTCTAGGTTGAGATTCATATCCATACTCCTGAATCTGCAGCTCAGACTCCAGCCAGCTGGAGAAGTCTAACAGCGTAGGGACCCGGATGCACAGGGGGTGTAGGTGTCTCATAAACCCAGACCGCATATCTTGTGGGAGCTTGGACATCAGCCTAGTGACATGAGACCCACACTGAAGCTCAATATGGCCTTTCTCTCCAAGCTGGTCGAGCATGCCAACCAGGGCTCTCACTCTGAGGGCAAATCCTTTAAAGGCAGCGACGTCCTGGCTGCGGATGTTAGGCACCTCCATCAGCTCGGCAATGCGCCTTAATGCTAGCTGGTGAGGCTGCCCGTAGTGTTCTGTTAAAGAGGCCATGGTGTCGGTGTAGGGCTGGGTAGAATTGGTGTATGAGTCTGCAATGAGGAGTGCTTCTTCAAATTTGAGATGGTCTACTAGGATCTGATATTTAAACCTCTCCGTGGCATCCTTGGGGAGGAGATTTTCAAGGGAGGTCTTTAGCCTAGCAAACTCGCGTGGGTCCCCTCTACTAAAGTCTGGGATGGTGGGTTGAGGACCCCGATATATGTACTCTGTTGCTTGGCGGCAGTGAAAGTCCTCATGTCTCTGTTCCGCAGCTGCGCCTGGGTCAGGAGGAATTAAATGGGTTGATGCATTTGGACGGACTTGCAGCTCCGTCGGCTGGAGTGACCTTCCCATCCGACCGGATGCAACCAGGTTACAGTTGTCAGGTGCTGGGATTCCAGGAAGCTGCTCTTGAGTGATCCCCATCTTCTTGAGGCATGTCATCAGCTCTGCCACTAACTCTGTGGGCAGTGTGGTAGTGGATAGCTGAGGCGTCTCCTCATCATCTGCCACTGGAGGGGGAGGGAGGGGCCAGTCTTCATCGTCCACTTCTACTTTACTGGGTACATGCACAGGTACTAGTGTATTATGGGCCGTAACCTGTGGTGTGGGCCTTGGTGGGCTAGTGGCAGCAGCGAGCAGTCCGAGTACACTGACTCCCTGGGATACTTAGGGCGAGCACCAGTCTGATTCCACGGATCAAAGAGCAGGGAGGTGCGTGTTAACATCTGGTCGATCATCTCAGTACTGTAGTAGGGCTCCTGCGTCTGATGGGGGGGCTGTGGGGAGAGTGCTGCAGCCTGGGGGTCTCTCCACAACAGGCAGGGAGACGTCATAGTCAGCAAGCCAAGGTGGCGGACGTGTCTGACGTCTCGGGCGGGTATCCGGAAATGGTGTTGCCTCACCTCTACCATATGGGAACATCCTTACGCACAGCAGTCACACTATCCGGCTCGAAGGACCAGTTTGTAATGGAGGATTGACGACTAGGACTGTAACTATGGCTAGTTGGGGATAGGTGACCGCTGTGGTGCATTGGTAAGAATGCAGTCAAAAGCTGTGATGCTCTTCAATGGATTTATTAGCAGATGACTGTCTGTGTCTTCACACAACAGTGCTAACAGGATGCAGTTAGAAAGGCTAATAAATGGTAATTAGTATAACCTTCACTCCAGGTATGTATATGTATGTATGTGTATATATATATATATATATATATAGCTGCTCATATCAAATAACCAAAGAATATCAGATAACACACATCAGCTCCTTATTAAATTAAAGCAGCCTTCTTACTGCTGGGTCTCAGTAACAGCAGCCCAATCATCATTCTCTACCACACAACCATTGTAAACACTCCGATAATAATTGCGCAGTGCCATGTGATGATATATATACACACAATAGTAATGTAACACTAATAATACTAGGCATTAGCATGCTGCTAGCGATTTTCCATGCTAACATGCTGCATTTCAAACTAGCATCCCAGAACAGATAACATTCATATAAACCCAAGGCACCGAAATACACATACGTAAACATTTACACCAATGTACTCACATGTCTCTGAACGCACACATGCACAGATGGCGACACAGACGACAACAATACACCCCAGAAATATCTACATGTGCTTCTCCTGGCCACTCGCTACTAACTCAAAAAAACGAAACTTATCAGCCAGCGCAACACAGGCGTTCTCTCTGACCCCAAAACAAAGGCGCTGATTGGCTGATCCCCGTCACCCCAAACATGAAATAGCAGGTCCTTCTTTACAGTATTTGGTTAAAAATATTGTGATATTTGATTGTCTTCATATGGCCCAGCTCCAGTGAGAAGCATTTGGTAAGACTTTACTTGAAGGTATCTACATAAGAGTGACATATGAGTAGTGGTGGGAGTAACAGCGTTTAAGTATAACGGCGTTACTAACGGTGTTATTTTTTCAGTAACGGAGTAATCTAATTAATTACTTTTCCCATCGTTGCAACGCCGTTATCGTTACCGAGAATATAAAGTGGCGCGTTACTACAATTTTGTTGAATGAAGCGTCTCATATCTCTTTACATAAAAAAAATGTTCTACTACTAAATGCCCTCTGTAAATGGTGCCCTGCTGGTAGGTTTTACAACTTGACCTACTTTGAGTCCAATGAGGGGAGAAAGGAAAGTGTGATAGCGTTCCACTAAACGCTTTTTTCTCTCTCACTCGAGACCGCTGCGTCCAATGTTACTAGAAGGTAGAGCGAGCTACAACTGACAGACACAGAGAGAGAGAGAGAGAGAGAGAGAGAGAGAGAGAGAGAGAGAGAGAGAGAGAGAGAGAGAGAGAGAGAATGTATCACTGCAGCCAAACAGCAGTCTGCTCAAAGCGATGGTCTTTTTCACAAATAGGTTGCACGTAAAGGGGGAAAAAGTAGCTTCCACTTAAGAAGCCCTATGTCTTGTCTTTGCTAGTTTAAGACCGACGCACTTGTCAATTTCCTGTCCAGTGCCCACGACTAGGATTAGTGTGTGTGTGTGTGTGTGTGTGTGTGTGTGTGTCGGCCAGACATCACGATGGACGATGATATCAGTTTAACAGCAAACCCATTAAACATACGACTGCACACTACTGAAAAGGAGGGGATCAGGGCAAGAGTTAAAGTACATTTTTAAGTCCACTTTTAGCAGTACTTTGTACTGTAAACAGGACCAGGCATACTCCAGTCACAGCCCCCAGAAGGCAGACTGATATTTGATATTTAGTGTGCAGACAGAGATTCAGTAATTGTTCTACGCTGCATGTCCCAAGTCAACCCTCAGAATTAGGGATAGACCGATTATCGGCCCTGGCTGATTATCTATGGCCGTTTTATTTGCCTGATAACTGATAAAGTTAATGAATTAAAAGTGTTCTACTTTGGCTCGGCTACAGCTCTGTGTCTGTCCCTCTGCTTCAGTTACACTCCCCACAGAGTCGGACTTAATGTCCCCCCCAACACTGACTGTTACTGGGGATTATTAAGTTTCTCATTATTAAATACTCGCTTCAAGCATTCAAACAAAGTGTTGTGTTGGAGTATGTAACATTCCAAAATCTTAGTTTTTACTTAAAGATTTTCATATTCACTGTAAATGCATACTGGATCCAAATATCGATTTCATTAACTACTAATCGGTATCGGCCGATCCCTACTCAGTACGGTGAAACCAGGCCCCCAGGAAGTGCGGCGGGCTCTTGAGCAAATTGAACACGTTATATAAAATGACTTTACCGTTTGTCACTGAGCACTACCCAACGTTACCAATTCCACCTGCTGTTAAACACTGGAACACAAGCGGCACGCCACTCTGACAACCAGCAAATGGCGCTGTAGTGAGCGGCCAGCGCCGCCAGGGGATCGGTTTATGCTGCTGTACCACAGTGGGAGCCATCAGCCACTGGCTTGTCTATATCAACGAGGTTTCACTTACGGGATAGTTCCGGTGCCGCCGGAGGTTCCGCCGAATGTCCCTCACCTGACACTTTCTTTGTGTTGGTATTCTAAACTCTGGTCGATTCGGGAAATATCCTCCACACTAGGACTGAACGATTAATTGCATTTGCAATAATATCGCAATATGTTAAAACGCGAGAGAGAGCAAATCAGTCTGCACTCCGCAGAGAAAGCATCAACTCAGCACGCTAACGCTACGCCGTACCTTGAGCTGATTTCTGTCATTGTAACAACTCTGAGTTGTAGTTTAAAACTTGTGAGGGTTTTATTCGGGCTCCAGTCCATACATGCAGATAATGAATACAGGCACGCAGAACTGAAGGCTCGGTTAGCAACAATTAGCGGTTAGCTCCAGTTAGCGGTAAGCTCCGTTATAAAGATATGGATTGGAGGAGACTGCCGCGGAACTGCGGTCAAGCCAGCCGACACTCAGATCTCCGTGGTCAAATCAGCAGACACTAAATTTGTAATGCGCTCTTATAACGCTACGCGTGGTAAATGCATTCAAACGGCCAAGATCGAGTAGCGAAGTTAGGGAGATGATACATATGGGACTACTTCCGGTTTTCAAAATAAGGTGTTAATACAACGTACATTTAAAAACTAGATTCATGAATTATATTCACCTTAAGTAAAATATATGTAACCTGTGCCTGCCTTTTATACAAAACAAATAAGTAAATTGTGAAAGGAAATGTATATTTTGAGTTTTACAGAATACAACATTAACAAGGAATAATTCCAGACAATGATTTTTGTCAGGGGACACCTGACTGCACCCATATTTAAAATCAAGCAATTAAACGGTATAAATTTGGAGATTTTAGGAAGTGAGAGTCCCATATTTATAGGGTAAAATGACTGATGGTAAAATGAAACTTAGGGTGCCAAAAAAAAAAAAAAAAGACTTTGGTCCATAGTTCCTGGCAATGACTGATATATTTGAGTACAGGGCATCACTTAATACTATCATACTGAAAATCATACAACTTTACTGTATAAATATGGAGATTTTTGGAAGCAAAGTCCCATACTTCTGCAGTAAAATGAGTCAAAATATGAAATTGGAGGTGCCATAAAAAGACTTTGGTCCATAGTTCCAGGTAATGACTGACATAGTTGAGTACAGGAAATGTGGGACTAAACCCAAACCAAACATTTGTACTGCTTAAAATGATTTGCTACAGAACTTGACAAACAGTCTCAGTCGCGATGATACCGAATCTCTAGATGAGCCGCAGCTGAGCCTCGTACGATTGAACCGCGCTTACAGTTAGATAAAGCTGTGGGGAAATGAGTAGGCTATTACTCATTTTTGAGTAGGCTAATACTCATTTCTGAGACTGTTTTATGCGAGAAATTAACTGTACGGTTTGAATATGGGCAGTTTTACAAAAAAATGATGGCCAATTGCACATTTTCTATGATATGTTGTCGGACTTGGAAGCTCCAGTCTCAGGTGACAGCCAGCTGGCGGTGGCCGGGATCGCTTGCTTACTGGCGGCCAGTAATACTCCCAGCAACCGCTGTCAGCTGGAAGTTGTTTCAGACCCTCCCACCAGCCGTTGGGCCACGCCTCCTCATTTAAATTGACACCTGTCACTTCTAAATGAAAAGCTTAATATTAAATAGAAATCTAAAAGGTGAATTTTGAAATGTCAATATCAAATGTAAAACATAAAATTCAAAAGATAAAATGTTAAATTGAAATTTATAAGGGGAAAGGCTAAAATAATTTTTTTTTTATATATTTGAGATTTTAATTTTAGTATTTCCATTTAAGCTTTTACATTTCGCATTTAATTATGGCATGATTTTTTCTAGAGTATAGTAAAATACTATTTTGAATTAAAATTAGGGCTGGGCGATAAAACAATAACGATATGTCTCGCGATAGACACGTAATCAATATCAATAGAAAATGCGGTCGATAAAATGTTCGATAACTTGTTTTTCTTCATCAGAAGAAACCAGAGATTGTGAAGCAAGTTTGGTTGCATGAACAAAGGCACTCGCTCTCTGGTAACCTAGCAACGTAGGGAGTGACACTCTAACAGCCAATCATGTAACAGTATCAAGTTTGGTTGCGCCACATCACTGTCTCGTGTTCTTCAATAACAGAACCGGTGGAGTGATAAGTGGAAAGTGAGTGCCCAGCGGCGAGGAAATTGTTGATAAAACAAAAGTCAGTATGGCAGTTTTGGGGATTTTATAAGTCTGACCGTAGACAGACCAATGTCGATCAGACCGTCGTCCCCACCATCACTGGTACTACCACAAACTAGTTTTACCACTTTAGCCGCGCTCACACTTTGGAGCACAGCCGTATTCGCCGCCAGCAACGTCCAACAACATCTGCAACATCTGCAGCTGCTACTAAACACTACAAGCAGCAGACCACCATGGAGAGGTACTCTGCATCAGCACCTTACTAAACACTACAAGCAGCAGACCACCATGGAGAGGTACTCTGCATCAGCACCTTACTAAACACAGACCACCAAGCAGCAGACCACCATACAAGCAGCAGACCACCAGAGGTACTCTGCATCAGCACCTTACTAAACACTACAAGCAGCAGACCACCATGGAGAGGTACTCTGCATCAGCACCTTACTAAACACTACAAGCATGGAGAGGTACTCTGCATCAGCACCTTACTAAACACTACAAGCAGCAGACCGCCATGGAGAGGTACTCTGCATCAGCACCTTACTAAACACTACAAAGAAATAACGGAGGCAGACATGTCTGTTCAGAAGCCAGGTTACCAACCTAGCACTAAACCTGCAGAAAATAGTTTCTCAGGTTTCTTATATTTAACATTTTGCACTATTTTATTACACTTTATGAAGCATTTCTTACTTATTCTTTAAGTTTGCACCTTAATGTTAAGAGATAATTGTTAAGTGTTCATTTTGATTTTAGACCTATGTTTACATTTTAATTATTTGAGTGTTTTCCATCGTTGTGTTGACATTCCTGCTTTATAACTGAGGGGATTATAATCAGAGGAAGGTTAAGTTTAAAATAAAAATGTTTAAATTTAATATATATTTTTCTCCTGGTCCTTATTTTAAATAGGTCATAAAAAATATCAATAATTATCGATATCGACCGATATGAAACACTTATATCACGATACAGTTTTCAGCTATATCGCCCAGCCCTAATTAAAATAACACTATTTTTTATTTGATCTTGCTTCTTTTTGTCTTTGTACTTTTAATTTGAATTATGAATTAAAGCTGTGAGCAGCGATGGACGGGCCCTCGCGCCTCTGGGTTACCGGCGGACGCCGCTCCTTGTGACCGTGCATTCGCGCGGCACTCAGACGCCGCAAATTGTCACCAATGAAAAGGGAACTCCCCGCCGAGTTCAATGATACCTCACACAAGACTCCACGTCATACGGTTCATTAGCTGTGAAAAGGGGTGTGGCAAAAGTGTAGGGGGCGGGTCAAACCCTCACCAATTAAAAAGGAAGTCTGTGCTGAGTTCAATGATACCTCACATAAGATTCTACCTATAATTAATTATATATATATATAAAAAATATGCTGAAGTATATTTCTGGAGTGTTAAAGATTAAAAGAAAAAAAAACAAGAACTGTACAGAACCGAAAACCGCGACCCTAAAACCGTGATAGGAACCGAACCGTGGGTTTTGGGAACCGTACCACCCCTAGTTTTTGGTGGAGCTGTTTGTTTAATAGTCGACTCGGAAGAAAGCAAACGTTTTGACGATAAACTCCATCAACACAACAGTATGGGGAGTTAAACTGGACGGGCCCAATAACCTCCTGATAGTTCTCCTTGTTGTTAAATTGCAATGTGGGGGGTGCATTTCGGCAGGATAATTTAAAAGGTAACCACAAATACTTTTTTTTGTACAGCCCTATTTCTGATACCGTGGTGGCAGAAATGTTACCGTGGTGGGCCACCACTACAAAATCACCATAGAGGAAACACACCGCATTCCCATGTTGCCCTCTAGTTTGTGACCAAGCTGACACAATGTGGGGCAACAAGGGGACATGAAGGGTCTATGACGTCATTGGAGGAAGTTGCCTAATGTTTCTACAGAAAGAGGATTAATTGTCAAATCATTTTAATGATGTAACAAAGACAACTAACTTCAGTCCACCAGATAACTTAACGTTACCAGC
Source organism: Perca flavescens (assembly GCF_004354835.1). Taxonomy (NCBI): domain Eukaryota; kingdom Metazoa; phylum Chordata; class Actinopteri; order Perciformes; family Percidae; genus Perca; species Perca flavescens. The sequence continues at coordinate 33,415,774 of NC_041344.1, forward strand.
AATTCATGAATTAGAATACGACAGATTCAAGAAGTGTAACGTCAGTCTACTCACAACACACACAAGTTCAACCGTTGCGATCTTCCCTTCTCCATCCGAGACGGTGAACGTTTTTCCTGTTGGGTGAACCTGGTACAGCAGGAAAACAAACACGTAACGTTAATAACATTCAGCTCGCCGTGACAAGTTAGCCAGCGCCGGCCTTGCAACTGTTACAACAACTGTTTTCACTCCGACTGGCTAAAGCAACACTGACCTTTTCAACACGCCCAACAAAGCAGACCGGTTTGCCTATGTGCTGCGACAACATATCGCAGGTTACTCGGGGTTTCGGGACATCCAGTATACCCGCCATACCTGCCATTTTACGGTTTTTTGCGTTATTAAACTCCACACAAAGCAATATCGCGCGGGAAAGGTTTAGTTTGATAGTTTTGTATTACACGCAAGCCTACACGGGCGGGGTATCAACATTTCCGTTGAAAACCCACGGGGTTTGTAATAACGGCAAACGCAGGTATACAAATCGAACGCTTCCGACGTTTGTCACGCCATATCCGCTGTTCTCTAACATTTTATTCCCCGGAAACATCAGTCAATAGTTCCGCTACATATTGCTGACACACCATCGTTGAACACGGACCATATTGAGGTCAGTGACGTCGGTGTGATAACATAACAGTGTTATTATAACGCGGATGATCTCTGATATTGCACGGATAAAAGTACAGACGGAAGATTATATCCTGTGGTTTAACAATAGCTTAACGCAACTAACAGTTAGCGGGGCCGTAGGCCTACTAAGCTGAAACGAACCGAAAGGAGTTTGAATTTATGGCCGAAGTCTGAACCTCATGACGAGACCCAACGACGGTAAGACCGTCAGCCACTGGATCTAGAGGCATGGCTTTTATCTGGACTGTCAAAATACATGACTAAGTTAAGGGAGACATTTCAAACTGAAAGAAACCACCGTGACCGTAATTCTCAAGAGCATACAGTGGATGAAAACAGTTCACGTTAGCTATGTTGATTCATTTCAAATGAATACTAACTTAGTAAAAATGATTGTTTAGAAGCTCATTGTTCAATTAACTTCAAGAAGGAAGCGTTTATTTATCTTTTGTAGCTTAAATGTAGAACAGGCTTTCGAACCTATCGTCGCCTTGAGAACAAACCTATAGCTACATGAAGTCCTACAGAGAAGCATTTCTGTCTTCAGACAGTTGAACTTTGAGTGTAACTAACATCAGTCTCGCCACAACAAATAAAATGGCGCTCGAACTTGAATAAATAGCTAATTCCCGGCAGCTCCCATTTCTAACCTCTGGTTTCTTCCGTTGACAGGATAATCATGTTCAGTTTCCTTGGACTCCGCAACAACTCAAAGAAGTCCACACCCGAGAAGGAAGTAGATGGAGGCTTCGTTGTCATTGGTAAGAAGCACAATCTAATATAATATTAAATTGGCACTTTGGCATTTGGAAATGCTATTTATTCGAGGCACGCCATATTTGTATGTTTACTTATTGGCGTAGATTTTAAATATTTAAAAGAGGTAGATTTGTCCCCCTTTTAAAAATATGAAAGTCAACCCACTCCCCAAAAGAGGTCAAAATAACCTTAGGGCTGCTTCTTACAGGGTTTCCGCTGGGTCTTCAAAAGTTTAATATTTCAAAATCAAAATTTTAGGCCTTAAAAAGTCTTACATTTGCTGAAGTATAGTGTTCTCTTAAATAATTGTAAACAGGTCTTACGTCCATGCAACGCTACCTCTAATGCTCATTTTTGTTTATTCTGTGGTGTTGTAATTCTTTCTTTTGCTAGTCCAAATATAATTTCGCTGTTTTACGACTACAAATGAGACCAACATGCAAATCAAATTGCAGCCAATCAGCTTTGGTGTTATTGGTGTGAGTCTCTTTCAGACATAGACAGATTTTATTCTTCAGGTATGGGGAAGTGCAAGTTTAAAGATACTTGGCTTGAAAGAACTGAATTTCGGGCTTACTTGAAGTTGTAATAAAGGTCTTATATTTCATTCATAAGGGTCTTAAAAAGTCTTAAATTTGACTTGGTGAAACCTGTAGAAACTCTTCTTAGGGTTGCAATTCTCCAAAAGTTGAATCTGTCTCTAAACTTAATTACAGCATTGAAGGAAAAACAAATCAAAAAGGGAATATTCAAATCCCCAAATTGAAAATCTAACACCTATACCCAACAAACAAATATCCGAATATAGGATATTCAGACCCAGCCGTACTTCTTACCAATATATGTTTTCCAATGATTTCATACACAGCTAGAACCCCCAGACCCCCCCGGTTATAATTTCTCCCCTCCAATGTTGAAACTAAACCTAATCCCTTGGTTTAATTCTCCATACATTTAAAGCACCAAGTAGCAATGATGTTGTGTGGTAGTAAACAAGCAGTGGTAGAGAGTGGTGGGGACCATTTCTTTAGGTTTAGTCATTTGGATGGTTGTATTATCTAGAATACTGGCTCCTAATAAAATGGATCTAGTATTTTGTATCTACTGTTGCCTTTTAAGTAGGACATTGTTAAAGTGACAGCATTTTGAATGGAGTTTGGTGTGATATTTTCCCCATATAGCGTGAAGGCAGCCGCATGGCATAGTCACTTCAAGAAAACAGTTAGAAAAAATGTTTTATGATAATAAAGAGGCATTGTTTACTGCATAACCAAACAATGTATCCTGGGATTCATTCAAAACTTTTAATTCGTTTAAAAAAGTAATAAATAAATATATTAAAATGTGATTGAAAGAGAAAAATTGTTAATCGCGATTATTTCTGAGGCAATTAATTGTACAGCAACATTTGGAACCGTTCCAGCTCTAATGCTGATCTTTACAGATGGGTTGGGACTGTGAAGGGAATACAAAAAGAAATGTTCTCCTTGTCTCATGATGATCATCCTTCACTGTGTGACAAAATCTGAAATTAAGCAATTTCCCCGTGACCTTCATTTTGCAATAAAAAAAAGAAAAGAAAAAACCTGTCTCAAACGGAAACTTATATCTTGACTTTTGGAACAGTAACCAAAGAAATCTAAACTCAAGGTCCTCTTACTTGCATCTCATCAAGGTACGTAGATCTCAAGACGACCCCCCCCCATATAGACGGCCAATTGGCATCACGTGGCTTGAATTGCATACTTAGTTCACAAGTTGACAACTGGGCTATTTCCATAGTTACTGTACAAACTCCATCCAATAGAAAGGATAATGGTTTATATCTGCTGCGTCCTGCTGCGTCCTGCTGCATCCGCAGCATCCACCCGTGCTCTGCAGCGCCACGTCACATCCCGCAACGCCCTGCTGTGATGTTCCTATGCACAGAGTAGTCAGGATCCGGTATAGGAGACTGCACTACTCAGTATGACACGATGTGCCCTGCTATGACATGAACTTCCACGATAACCTTCGAAGTCACTGTGACTTCTAATGTGACTGTTATCACCACTGTTCATCACGCCCCAACCGCCCGTCAGACACCGCCTACCAAGAGTCTGGGTCTGCGAGGTTTCTTCCTAAAAGGGAGTTTTTTCTTGCCACTGTCGCAATAGCCACTGCTAATGCTTGCTCTTGAGGGAATTACTGTAATTGTTGGGGTTTTGGAATTTATAGAGTGTGGTCTAGACCTACTCTGTCTGTAAAGTGTCTCGAGATAACTTTTGTTATGATTTGATACTATAAATAAAATTGAATTGAAAATTGAATTGTGTTAGGGCTGGGACGGTATGCTTTTGTCCCAATTCGATTCTTTCCAGATACATGGGCGCCGTTTGGATTTTTATTGCGATTTTAATTAATTGCGATTCTAGAAGTATTGCGATTCGATAATATTGTGATTTTCTTTTCCTTCTTTAACAAAAACAAAAGTTGAATAATCCACTTCTAGAGACATTGTATAATGAGACATTTCTAAAAACTGATTGTTTTCTAAGAATAATGCACATCACATGTCAGTCAGTCAGTCTGACATTTATTTACTTTGTAAAGAACATAACATGGATTTTCTGGAAACGGATATGATTCGTCAGCGTCCATATAGTAAAGAATGACGTCGATAGCGTCAGCGGTACCGTATAAACAAAAAATCTTTAGGTAAATCATTGGTAAAAAAATACATTAAAATTTTTAGTTCTTGTCAATGAACTATAGTAAACTTCCGTCCATCTTCCCAGTGCCAGATCTCCATGCTCCTCTCCCAGCTCCAAAGCGCCGGGTAGAGTAATCTGGCTAAGAGTATAGAAGTCTCTCTCTCTCGTTCTCTCTCAAACTCAGGCAGAACTTAAATTACACTGTAAAACAAATATAAACCAAGATTTATTGTAGTTATTTTATTGGTTAGTTCACCTAAAATGTTTTCAAAAACATATTTTAGTGCACTGTTTGTAGGTGTGCATGATATATTGACTCAATATCGTTATCGCAATATCACGTTGCACAATATTATAACAAAAGTGTCGCAATAATATTTAGTTTATTTTGTGGAGCGTTGGCTGTGTGGCTTAGTTGTGTTCGATTTAGAGCTTGAAACGCTGTAATGGTCATATTTCATTGGCCAGTTACCGAGCTGCTTCCACATGTAAGTCAGCACACAGGGCCACTACGTGACAAACCCTATGTAGCGTACCACATGTGTGCATATTTCGACAGAGTGACAGTGTGAGTGAAGAAAAAGAGACAACAAAACGGAACGAATCAGAGAAGCGAAAGAAAAGTTGTTTCCTGTTCTCTTTATTTATTTATTTTATACTATCCAACCAGTAAAACATGTCCTGTTCTGTAGACATGGTCTTTATTTTCATGTTGGACCGGTCCAATATGACTGTCAGTTGGAATAAACCTTGTGTTGTATTTGTTATGAATCTATTTTGATGCGTTTTCCCATAACTTTTGTAATTTTACATATGTTTAAAAATATCGAAATTTAATAACGATATTCATACCTGCAAACTAGTTGCTTTTCGGCAAAAATCGCCGTTTTGAATGGGAAAATGTCATCCACGTGAGTCGTGTAGATCAAAAGAGGTTTTTTTCGGGGTTGGGGGGGTGAGTTTCTTCACAATAAAACCTCTTTGGTGATACGTCACGTGAGTCATTTGGCCAATCACAATCACTGACATTAGTTTTGAGGTAAGTGCTGTTAACTGCCAACAATAGAATTGTTTTCTCTAACGTTGTTGTTAACATGTTTAACGTTAACGTTAAACACTGGAAAGTAAGCTTGTTAGCTAGTCGGCTTGTTAGCCAACAAATTGTGTTGTTAGCCTACAATGTTAGTTCAATGTGAAAGATTTTGGCAAGGCTATCTCCTCCACTGCATTAGTATTGTTATCTGATTTTTAATGTATATCTTGTCGTAAGATATGAGCGAATTGAAAACGAACACGTAATAAAACAATAAAACAAGACCCATTGGTGTCTGGTTCAACGTTAATGAGTAGGGTTGGGTACCGAGACCCGACGTTAGAGGGAACTGAAACATCGCCGCATGTCATGCTAGTTAACACTACACTTGGCAGCAGGTAACATTAGCCTACCGTTAGCTATCAGCTGGAGTAAACACGGTTAAAATGCTGACAGCTAAACAACGTAAAAGTTTGTCTGTATTTCATTGTAGAGGATTCCTCTGCCATTGTCTTAAAAACAAAACAGATGTTGCATTCACTTGAAACTCACCTCGCGGCCTCGTGCTGCATTCAAAGTTATTGTAAAATACCCTTTCGGCTAAAAAACCCTCAGGTGAAATGGTAAAACTCGGCAACACTGATCAAATATGAACCAAGATTCTGCAACTGCCTCGCTTGTTTCTTGCCTAAAATGTTTTCTGAAACATATTTTAGTTTACCGTTAAACTGTAAGACAAGATCGTTTGTTATCAGCCGGCTGCCATGTTGCTTTCTGTGACGTACTTGCGTTACGTCACTCACCAGTGACCGGTGTGGCGCAGTGCATTCTGGTAGTTGTAGGTTTTATACCTTTTGAGTGAAAGGGAATACGACAGCCCCCTTTCCTCCGTTTTCTCTGGCCATTTAGCACCAATTAAAAAAATGAATTGCACACTGCATAAACAGCCCAGTTTTGATGAAAAGACCATCTTTCCAGTGGTCAAATACTTCTTTAAGAAGACCACAAGGTACAGTTTTCAAGATTTATTTGTCCCAAAAAAAATTTCTTATAGCATGTTGATGTCATGCCTAAATCAGCAGACATTGTAAAAAGACTTTAACATCACAACCACTGAAATAAAGTTGTATTGGCAGTTAGGTTATATTCTGTTGTTCATAATAGCCTTGCCATTGCGTAACAATGAAAATGTATGTGTATGGAATTATTTTAATTTTAAATATTTGGCTAGTAGTTTGTGTAATTTGAGATTACCTTAGTAAAGAGTGGTTGTATATCCTCCCGTTGTGGTATTTCTAAGCCATCTGTTTCTACCTTAAACCACAGCAATCTACATGGATCAAGGTTCATCCTAAATAAAACTTTTTATACTTCATCTCCCAGAGAAGTGCAGTGTTATTTGCTGATATTCCTTGCCGCGGCTTTAATTGGACGAGCTGGTGGAGCTGACGCAGATGGTCAGGAGCGGCATGTTATTTCTGGCAGAGGAGAACAAGTGTCCGAGCCAGGCTTTCTTTTTCAGATCGATGCAACCAACTGAGCTCACTCTCTGCTTACCATTTGGTCATCTCTTCTTATCAGAGATGGCCTTATAATTAGCAATGTGCTAGTGAATGGCTAGTATGAACTCAAACATGTCAATAATGACGAGGCATCCCAAATCCAGCTTGATGTAAGGTTTCATGATCAGAGTTGAAGGAGACTTAAGATTTTAAGATTTTATTTATTTATATTAGGACAATGCACATTAATGAACATTTCTGTAAATGCGCCAGTGTTAGCCAGTCGGCTAATTTTCAACTGTAGTCCTAGTTGCATGCATGTCTTTTATGGTGGGAAGAAACCGGAGCACCCGGAGGAAACCCACGCAAGCACGGGGAGAACATGCAAACTCCACACAGAAAGGCCCGGGACGATCTGGGTTCGAACCCACAATCTTCTTGCTGTGAGGCAGAAGTGCTAACCACTGAGCCACCGTGTTGAAAGTGTTCTTTGTCCGTGAATATGAAGTTTGTCTTTACTCATGTTACCTCTGGTAGACCGTGTTTCCGCAGGGTCTTAAAAAGTCTACATTTTCAAAATCCAAATGATAGGCCTTAAAAAGTCTTAAATTAGCTGAAGTATTGTGTTCTATGTCTTAAACATGTCTTAATTTTCATGCGTCCATGTAACACTACCTTTAATGTTCACTGAAATGCTTTTTTATTTATTCTGTGGTGTTGTATTTCTTTCTTTTGATAGTCCAAATATAATTATGTACAGTTTTCCCTGTGTCACTTTTATTCAATTTGAATACATTTATTTATTTTGCAAGTACTTTTATGACTCTGCATTTCGTTGTACTTTAATGTCGTGATATAGGTCTTAAATTTAATTTATAAAGGTCTTAAATTGCATTCATAAAGGTCCTAAAAAGTCTTACATTTGACTTGTTACAACCTGCAGAAACCCTAGGTAGAGTTGATGTACATAAGCTGAGCTGATAGTCACACACACAAGACTAACTAACCGGTGTGAGGAAGGCCAGAGCAAGCGGAAGCTTTGGAAAGTCCCAGCAGGGCAAGGCTGCTGTCACTTCTGCCCCTTCTTTCCTATCTGTGTTTGGTCATCCAGACAGTAGTCTCGCATTGCCAGACCTTCCTCCACAGCGCTGCAAAGTAGGGTCTGGCTAGTCCACACAGCATTCCTTGATAGGAGAAACCTGTGCTGTGGTTTATTGGTATTTCTTTGAACCAATCACAATCCTCTTGGGCGGCGCAAGGCACCGGACGCAGCAACGGTGCCTCTGCAAAATAGGAACTTGTTTTGGTGGAACATGTGTACGTTCAAAAGTAGTTTTAGTCATGGAACAGAAAACTCAGGTCTGGATTTAACCTGCAGAGATCTGAGGAGCAGTTAACCATAGTCCTCACAAATCCACCGGAGGTTAGAACGCCAACAGGAAGAAAGTGGAAGTTAACGCACATCCGGCTGAATGAGGGACATCTGGCTGATGTCTCAAACTCAGGCAGAACTTAAATTACACTGTAAAACAAATATAAACCAAGATTTATTGTAGTTATTTTATTGGTTAGTTCACCTAAAATGATTTCAGAAACATATTTTAGTGCACTGTTTGTAGGTGTGCATGATATATCAACTCAATATCGTTATCGCAATATCACGTTGCACAATATTATAACAAAAGTGTTGCAATAAGTATGCAATATTTAGTTTATTTTGTGGAGCGTTGGCTGTGTGGCTTAGTTGTGTTCGATTTAGAGCTTGAAACGCTGTAATGGTCATATTTCATTGGCCAGTTACCGAGCTGCTTCCACATGTAAGTCAGCACACAGGGCCACTACGTGACAAACCCTATGTAGCGTACCACATGTGTGCATATTTCGACAGAGTGACAGTGTGAGTGAAGAAAAAGAGACAACAAAACGGAACGAATCAGAGAAGCGAAAGAAAAGTTGTTTCCTGTTCTCTTTATTTATTTATTTTATACTATCCAACCAGTAAAACATGTCCTGTTCTGTAGACATGGTCTTTATTTTCATGTTGGACCGGTCCAATATGACTGTCAGTTGGAATAAACCTTGTGTTGTATTTGTTATGAATCTATTTTGATGCGTTTTCCCATAATTTTTGTAATTTTACATATGTTTAAAAATATCGAAATTAATAACGATATTCATACCTGCAAACTAGTTGCTTTTCGGCAAAAATCGCCGTTTTGAATGGGAAAATGTCATCCACGTGAGTCGTGTAGATCAAAAGAGGTTTTTTTCGGGGTTGGGGGGGTGAGTTTCTTCACAATAAAACCTCTTTGGTGATACGTCACGTGAGTCATTTGGCCAATCACAATCACTGACATTAGTTTTGAGGTAAGTGCTGTTAACTGCCAACAATAGAATTGTTTTCTCTAACGTTGTTGTTAACATGTTTAACGTTAACGTTAAACACTGGAAAGTAAGCTTGTTAGCTAGTCGGCTTGTTAGCCAACAAATTGTGTTGTTAGCCTACAATGTTAGTTCAATGTGAAAGATTTTGGCAAGGCTATCTCCTCCACTGCATTAGTATTGTTATCTGATTTTTAATGTATATCTTGTCGTAAGATATGAGCGAATTGAAAACGAACACGTAATAAAACAATAAAACAAGACCCATTGGTGTGTGAATGCACGGTTAGTGTTTCAGCCACTTAAAGACAGAGATCTAACTCATTGGCTCACTGACAGCAGCCTGCTGCCAGGCCCCCAACATAACCTTAAAATAAGTAGGGGCTTTTATTTATATTTTTTTGGCATGAACATTCTGTTCAATCAATAGCTACAGTGTTGACAGCATATTTGAAATGTTGAAAGTTGAGCAGCAATTTGCTAACATAAATTCAAAAGATTAAAGGCCCTGACACACCAACCCGACGGCCGACTGTTGGCAGAAAAGCCAGTCGGACTGATCAGGGGCCCCCGAGGTCCAAAAAGTGCCTCGGAACACAACGAAGCGCTGCATGCGCGAGACGTAATACGTCTCCATAACAGCAGGCGGTGCTAATCTGTATTGGGACCCAAAAACTGAAAACCGGAAATTAGGGCTGAACGATTTTTGAAAATAATCTAATTGCGATTTTTTTCCCCAAATATTGCGATTGCGATTCGATATTCAATTATTTTTTTAAGCTCTTTGTCTTCTGATTTATTGTTTGTCTTTGTTGAATAATACATTGTATAGTATGAAAAACACACAATTACACACTAGACAATTAAATAAGTAAAAACCCATACATACATATATACACACACATATATATATATATACACATACATACATACATACATACATATACACATACATACACACATATATATACACACACACACACACACACACACACACACACACACACACACACACACACACACACACACACACACACACACACACACACACACACACACACATTTTTACAGTGCACAGAGAGGAGCTGCCTCCAGCCCCTCCCCCTCGTGAAGTTGCGTGCCGACACCGTCAACACTGCACTAGCTCAGAGAGGCTATTGTTACATTAGATGCTGATGGTCTTGCCGTGGGATTGTACTAAACTCCATATCTTTATAACGGAGCTAATCGCTAACCGGAGCTAACCGCTAATCAGAGCTAGCTCGTTGCCAACCGAGCCTTCAGTTCTGCGTGCCTGTATCCATTAACTGCATGTATGGACTCGAGCCCGAACAAAACCCTTCATTTTATTAAACTGGCTGTAAAAGATTTAAACTTCAACTCAGAATTGTTTGAATGACAGAGATCAGCTCAAGGTACGGTGTAGCGTTAGCGTGCTAAGTTGATGCTTTCTCTGCGGAGTGCAGACTGATTTGCTCTCGCGAGTCATCAAATCGAGACCAAATCGCAGCCTTTGCGATTAGGAAATTGCGTTTTAACATATCGCGACATTATCGCAAATGCAATTAATCGTTCAGCCCTACCGGAAATGACGAACGCATCACGTGGGTCTGGCTTCTCCAGCCGAACATAATGGCAGCTTGTTCGAAATACAATCTCGTATTTTATGAAAATAGTTCACTGAAACGTGTTTCTGAAAACATTTTAAGAGAGAAATAGGCCGTGCAGTTGCTGAATCTGTCTTCATTTCAGATCGACAAAGGTCAGTTTAAAAGATTTCCGTCAGATTTTGAGAGGCATCCGTCACTCATCCCGCTCGTGATTTCCGGGTTAGCACTCCACCAAACAGATTGGTCATTGAGTCCGACTGCCCGCCCTCTGACCCAGCAAGTCAGGTCGGCCAAAATGAAGGCCGACGGCCCCTCCGACAGACGACTGCACGGAACACACCGAACAGACTCGAGTCACCGACCTCGCCAGACTGTCCGACGGCCGATTATCAGGTTGGTGTGTCAGGGCCTTAAGGGTCTGGTATTGAGTAATGAAAATGGCCCAACCCGAGGGGCGGCACCAAGCATGCATTTGAAAATCTCACTGCACGCAATTGGATAACACTACAACCAATCCCAACAATACACGGGGTGACGTATCAAGAGCCCCATATGCTTAGCTACCAGAGGAGCTAACTGTTAGATTAAACTCTTAGCTACCAGAGGAGCTAACTGGTAGATTAAAGTCTTAGCTACCAGAGGAGCTAACTGGTAGATTAAAGTCTTAGCTACCAGTGGAGCTAACTGGTAGATTAAACTCTTAGCTACCAGTGGAGCTAACTGGTAGATTAAAGTCTTAGCTACCAGTGGAGCTAACTGGTAGATTAAACTCTTAGCTACCAGAGGAGCTAACTGGTAGATTAAACTCTTAGCTACCAGTGGAGCTAACTGGTAGATTAAACTCTTAGCTACCAGTGGAGCTAACTGGTAGATTAAAGTCTTAGCTACCAGTGGAGCTAACTGGTAGATTAAACTCTTAGCTACCAGAGGAGCTAACTGGTAGATTAAACTCTTAGCTACCAGAGGAGCTAACTGGTAGATTAAACTCTTAGCTACCAGAGGAGCTAACTGGTAGATTAAACTCTTAGCTACCAGAGGAGCTAACTGGTAGATTAAACTCTTAGCTACCAGAGGAGCTAACTGGTAGATTAAACTCTTAGCTACCAGAGGAGCTGAAGCTTGTGTGTTGGGTCCCGCCCGCACAGCAAACACTAGATTAATTGTCAATGGATTGACCATTGATTTTGTGTCTTCTCCCCTCCCGCAGGGAAACTAGTTATTTTACCGTGTAGTATTAATAAATATGCATATCTGTCAGTAATAAGTAGCGAAATTACGTTCTAGTGCATAATTACATTCAAGTGCAATAAGTTATTCTACTGCGATATAGAGGCAAAGTGGCATTGTATTCATTTATTTATTTCACTTATTTTAGAATGTGTTGTTGGCTATGGTTTGTTTTGCTCAGGTTGTTTTATTTCCTTTCGTTTCCCTGTCTTTTAACGCACTCTCTAACCAATTTCATGTTAAAGATCCCTCAGGTCACCATAGGAGAAAGGGGCAGGGCACAGTGCCCCGGGAAAGAAGTGAGAGAGAGTGAGAGGTAGTAGAGGAGTGTTAATAAAGCGTTTGGCTGGTGTTTAACTGGATGCACCGTGTGCGTTGCTGATTTTCTTATGAAACCAAGCTAGGCGGACCTAACCGTCGGTTACAGCACTGATCAGGAGCAGCGCTCCTAAATCCCGGGACCCGCTGACTATTTTTGGACCGCCCGCTCCCAGCCGCAGCACCGTTAAAAACCGCCCGCTCTCGAGATATTTCTGTTGGGATCCCAATCCCAATGCAGTCCTCTAGCATACACTTCGGTTCAGGATACTTAATTGTTTGCTCATTCTCAGCAGGTCTAATGCTTTGTTTTTTAAATCCCTAATGTGATCGGAAAAGCACTTGTATAGCACAAATAATCCCCCTCCTTGACCTGCATTGTGCTGAAGGAAAAGCATACTGTAAAAAGTTCTCCGCACAAAATCTATTTTGTTATGTGTTACAGTCATGCTAGCATGTTTCTCTGCTAAAAGTATTGTTTATTTAAATGGAGTCAGGTGAGTTTGGCAATCTCAGGGCTGTTTCATGTTAAACAAAAATCTTAATCTTTAACAAAAAGGTCTATCTCTGTAGGGATCCTTTCCATAATGTTGTCAGACACTTAGAATAATAATCTGAGCCTGTCAGCGGCAAAAACAGAACTTTTAGTGGACATAAATTGAAGGTGCACAATTTCCTTTAGCGTTACACTGTAGCTTGTTTTGCTGCTGCCGACTGATTGTTGTAATTGTAATAACCTTCTGTCTGCCACATTTCTTGTGCAGGAGAGACCGTTGAAGAACAGAGGAGGAAGATGCAGAGCATGAACATCGCACAGCCATCAACAAACGTCATAGTGCAGCCATCAAGGGTGAGCTTGTTGAGGTCTTCAGTTCATGATTTAAGGATTACCCTGTGGCATTGGAATTAGCAGTGTGGAACTCAATAACCACAGCAATGAAAGGAAGACAACATGTTGGCTTCAACATAGAAGCCTTGTTTTTTTTAATAAACGGAGGGATTCAGCTTTGGGACCAGTAGCTGTGAGCATCCCAGCTGGCCTTGTCCTGCATGGCTCATAAAGAACAATCCCCACTGCTGTGATGTTGACAGGTGCTGGGGGCCCAGGCTGAGCCAGCGTGCCAATACGGCCCACTACCATTCACCACGCTGGCATTTAAAACTGAGCCGAGACAGAGGACTCCAAAGAGCTCTGCTGGCATTCTGATTGTTGTTACATACACGTATGGGCCTTATTACTTTTTAATTGCTCAGTTTATAATTAAGGACATTTTTGGGGACAGTGGTGTGTGTGTGCGCACACATTTGTTCCATATGGCATTCTAGAGCGACCACATGTCACACAGTTAGTGATTGGCTCATCCCTCTAGTTTTAATCACATGGAAGGAAGCACTGAGACGCAGAAGCATTGTAACCTCACTCCAGAGCCTACATAGTCAACACACACACACACACACACACACACACACACACACACACACACACACACACACACACACACACACACACACACACACACTCTAAAAGCATTTAACTTAAGCTAAACTACAGCCTGTGCTTGTAACCAAAGTTGTCTAGCTAGAAGAACAGCATTCTAACACTGTTGCCTTTTAATAGTGCTGTACAGTTCTACAACCAATAAGTCCTCCAAACTTAATGAAGACAAATGTTTGTAATTGCCCTGCAAAACGAGCTGTGTAAGTGCTCTAATCCAACACCTCTGGACAACGTTGTTTTGTCAGTGCTTTATAACCGTAACGGTGTAATCGCTCAAAATGGGCCTTGATTTTGATTATAGAAATCAGAAGCAGGGTCTGCGTTTCCCCCAGTATTTTTTTCTCTCTCCACATGTGCACGTCCAAAGAGAACAGCTACGGTAGCCGTCACGCTTCAAAAAGACGCTCTCTTGCTCTTTTCAATCTCCTTTTTATTTTTCTGGGCGAAGAAGAAGACTCCTGTTCCTGAAATTTGGATTTTGAATACGTGTGGTCCTCCATGTTTCCTTCTTCAAACTTGCCACCGAGGCCGGGAAGCTACGATCCCCATTAGCAGCATTAGCAGCAGCTGTGAGTTTATCATGTGACAGAGAAAACGTGAAAGGTGGAGCAGTATGTCCTGTATGTCCCTTACCGGCTAACGTATTTCAAGATGGATCATGAATATGGAGCGTCTAGCCCAGTTCATGTGAATGCAAATGTAAAATTTCAAGTCAAAAAAGAATACTTGGAATTGATGGACAAGTTTGTGAACGGGCAACACAGATTTTGATAATGAACAACTAAACACGTTACACACTGGGGCTTTAAAACAGATTTTATTCTTCAGCTATGGGGAAATGCAAGTTTAACGATACTTTACGAAAACAGAATTTAGGGCTTAGTTGATGTTGTGATAAAGGTCTTAAATTTCATTCATAAATTTGACTTGGGGAAACCTGCAGAAACTCTATACAACTATTTTGATAATCGATTAATCGTTTCAGTCACTTTTCAAGCTAAAATGGCAATCTGTTTAAGAGAATCGCTAGTTGCAGCCCTACAGTTCAGTTCCCAAGTGTAGGATATTTATTTTGTACTTTTTGTACTTGTACATTGTGTTGGGGTTCATTACAGAAAACAAGACTCTGTTGCTCCACCCTCCCTGTGCTCCAGTCCCAAAGGAAACCTCTGCCTCTTAATTGCAGACAAATAACCATTTCCTGTCACATTGTCTCTGCATATAGTCTGACGTTTCCCTGTAATTACATGCTAGAGCACAACATCTGCCACTCTGGATGAATTTTTGTATTCAGGCCCGCTCTACTCTGAAGGCAGTAGATGCTACAAAAAATATCGCTATTTAAAAAGGAAACTTTGTGAAATGCTAACTCATCAATTCAATTCAATTTTATCTATAGTATTACATCATAACAGGAGTTATCTCAAGACACTTTACAGATAGAGTAGGTCTAGACCACACTATACTGTAATTTACAAAGACCCAACAATTCCAGTAATTCACCCAAGAGCAAGCATTGTTCTTGGGTCTAACAAAACTGAAGTTATTGTGCTGGGCCCTAAACACCTCCGAACCTCATTATCTAAAGTTATAGCCACTCTGGATGGTATTGCCCTGGCCTCCAGCACTAATGGCAGAAATCTAGGGGTTATTTTTGATCAGGATATATCCTTTAACGCCCATCTAAAACAAAACTCAAGAACAGCCTTTTTTCATCTTCGTAACATTGCCAAAATTAAGAATATCCTGTCTCAAAACGATGTTGAAAAACTAGTCCATGCATTTGTTACTTCCAGGCTGGACTATTGTAATTCTCTACTGTCAGGTTGCTCAAATAAGTCCCTTAAGACTCTCCAGCTGATCCAGAATGCTGCAGCGCGTGTTCTCACAAGAACTAAGAAAAGAGATCATATTTCTCCTGTATTAGCTTTTCTGCATTGGTTTCCTGTAAAATTCAGGATTGAATTTAAAATCCTTCTCCTGACCTACAAAGCTCTAAATGGTCAAGCACCATCATATCTAGAAGAGCTCCTAATACCTTATTGTCCCACTAGATTACTGTGCTCCAAGAATGCAGAGTTACTTGTGGTTCCTAGAGTCTCTAAAAGTAGAATGGGAGCCAGAGCCTTCAGCTACCAGGCTCCTCTCCTATGGAACCAGCTCCCAGTCTGGGTTTGGGGGCAGAAACCGTCACCGCATTTAAGAATGAACTTAAAACTCTTCTATTTGATAAAGCTTATAGTTAGGGAGTGAGGAGTTGCAGTGTTCACCTAACTGGCCCACCTGCTTTTCTTCATAATTGTTACATTAATAATATATAACAAAAGTAGAGGGAGGCAGGCCAGTACAGCCCGATCCGGCAGGGGAGAGTTCAAAGACCGAACAGGCTCCTCTCCTTAAACTGCCTGTCTCTCTTAGTTACGCTGTTATAGTTTTAGACTGCCTGGGGACTTCCTTCCTTCCTTTGACACATTGAGCTGCTCTCTCCTCTCCCTTTCCATTTGTGTGCATCCCGTCCCAGAAGTGCTTGTTACTAACCTAGCTCTGAGGAGTTTACTCCCCGGAGTCCTTATGTTTTTTCCGCCCAGCATATTTCCTTGGAGAACGTTAGCACCAAGATCTTGGTTGCAGCTGTTGCCGTGGTCCTGCTGCACTCCCTGCTGAGCTCAGCGGTGCCCTGCAATGGCATGCTGCTTCCTGCTGAATCCTGCTGCTTCTGCTACGTCCATCCATGCTCTGCTGGGCCACGCTACATCCTGTAACGCTCTGTCACGCCCTGATATGACATGAACTACTACGACTACCATTTGAAGTCACTGTTCCATTATCTTTAAAGTGACTATTATCGCCACTGTCCATCACATCCCCAACCGGCACCGTCAGACACCGCCTACCAAGAGCCTGGGTTTGTCCCAGGTTTCTTCCTAATAGGGAGTTTTTCCTCGCCACTGTCGCACTGCTTGCTCTTGGGGGAATTATTAGAATTGTTGGGTCTTTGTAAATTATAGAGTGTGGTCTAGACCTACTCTATCTGTAAAGTGTCTTGAGATAACTCTTGTTATGATTTGATACTATAAATAAAATTGAATTGAATTTAAACTCCCTCTCAGGAAGAAACCTCAGTGGTGAGAAAAACTTCCTTTTAAGGTAGAAACCTGGGACAGACCCGGTGTCTGATGGTGCCGGTTGGGGGTGTGATGGACAGTGGCAATAATAGTCACAATAAAGATAATGGAACTATGACTAGAAATAGTAGTTGTTGTAGTTCATGGCATAGCAGAGCACTGCAGGGCATAGCAGGACGTAGCAGGGCACTGCAGGGTGTAGCAGGGCACTGCAGGGCGTAGCAGGGTGTAACAGGGCATAGCAGGGCACACAGCAGGACCACGGCGACAGGCTGCAACCATGAGTTAGGGGCCACCCTAATCCAAGGAAACATGCTGGGCGAAAAAAAACATAAGGACTCTGGGGAATAAGCTCCCCAGAGCTAAGTTAGTAACAAGCATTTCTGGGACATGGACATGACATTATTCACCGTAACCCCCAGAGTTAGACAAGTCGATACATACCCTTCTTATCTCCGTGCGTGCTGTAACGCTGTCTGACGGCTCCAGCGGCATCAGCCCAACACAGAACATACAGGTGAATGGTTCCAGTAATCCTACTGCTCCCAATAAGTGACAAAATAACACCAACATGTTCCTATTTACATGTTGTGATTTATAGAGTCACAGCGTGTACAAAAAACAACGTAACATGAGACACAGCCATCTTCTAACCGTAAACAAACCAGGAACTATATTCTTAGGTGGAAGAATATAGTACTTGGGCGGAGTGATATGCTCGCAGCAAGCCTGTCTGAGAATATAGTTCCCAGTTTGTTTACTGTTAGAAGATGGCTGTGTCTCATGTTACGTTGTTTTTTGTACACGCTGTGACTATACAAATCAAAACAAGTATTCGTTATTTTGTCACTTTTGTCACAATTGGGAGCAGTAGGCTAGTTGGAACCAGTTACCTGCAAGATCTGTGCTGGGCTAAGCTAATGCTGGAACCGTCAGACAGCGTTACAGCACGCACGGAGATGAGAAGGGTATGTATCGACTTGTCTTTCTCTGGGGGTTACGGTAAATAAGCTAAATTCCCAATAAGTCGGCGTGTTCCTTTAAATGTGGTGACTGTGTCTGCCCCCCGAACCCAGACTGGGAGCTGGTTCCACAGGAGAGGAGCCTGGTAGCTGAAGGCTCAGGCTCCCAGTCTACTTTTAGAGACTCTAGGAACCACAAGTAACTCTGCATTATGGGAGCACAGTAATCTAGTGGGGCAATAAGGTACTATGAGCTCTTCAAGATATGATGCTTGACCATTAAGAGCTTTGTAGGTCAGGAGAAGGATTTTAAATTCAATCCTGGATTTTACAGGAAGCCAATAATCAAGCACCCATCTTAATGAAAACTAGCATGTAACATCTTTCTCTTCAAAGGTTAAGAGTTAGAAAACAACTCTGTTTTCCCTCTAACCAATGAGCTTTGCCAAGATTCTGCTCTCTTTCATGAGGTTTTCCTGCATATACAGTGCTCAGCATAAGTGAATACACCCATGCTAAAGTTGACTAAAAAGAGGAATAAAAAAAAATCATCTTTTGGAAATTGATCTTAATGCCTTAATTAAAAAAATGAGGAAAAATCCAACCTTTAAGGACACCAATTTTCTTTGTGCATGAATAATGTATCATGAATAAATAAATGTTCTTCCTTAAAATACAGGGGGTATAAGTATACACACCCTTATGTTAAATTCCCATAGAGGCAGGCAGATGATTTTTAAAGGCCAGTTATTTCATGGATCCAGGATACTATGCATCCTGATGAAGTTCCCTTGGCCTTTGGAATTAAAATAGCCCCCCCACATCATCACATACCCTTCACCATACCTAGAGATTGGCATGGGGAACTTTCCATAAAATCAACTCTCAATGCAAATCAAACCAGCTATTAGGCTAAGTGAAATAAAACCTGTCCTGGACAATTTAGCATTGTCAGGACAGGAGTTTTCGCTTCAGGCTCTGGAAGCGAAACAGTTTCAAATTTGGTGTGTCCAAATAAGTCACAGCAACACTACCCATCCAACTTTTCTATTATGATACAATTAAAATGCTGGAAACTTGGTGATGAAATGACTTTGGGTCGTGCTGTGGCTAAGGTTAGTTTTGTTTATGACACACAAGAAGAAGAAAGCTCTGTTGGCGTTGCTTCTCATTTGGCAGAGCAGGGTTATGTAAATTCCCTCAAAGCCTCAGCAATGCCAAGACTGTTAGTACAAATGTGCACGTCAGACTTTTGGGGAAGAAAGTACAAACTTGCAAATGCACTGACAAATTGGCAGTTCCACTGAATTCAATTGATTTTGGTTTGTTGTGACCAAGCCTTGAGATATGTAGTTACTTTAGTTGTACCGATTTGGCATTTCACTATTAGTTTCCAGCTTAATATTTAGTCTTGCTAAAAGCACTCATCTCATTGTGCTAGCTATTATATAGTAAAGCAAGAAGTGGCTAACTTACTACTACATTTCTGCACTTTTATTCCATCTGATAATTCCTTATTTACTGTAGTGAAGAAAATACACATTTCAACTTTGACTCCTCCAAATACAGTACAATGTACTGTACAATCTACTTAAAAGACTCAATAGTTGATTAAACAACATTTTACATACTGTACATACCAATGGGAAACCACTTCGGTGTGCATCATCAAAGTGACAATGAATTACAGAATGCCCACTGTAATTTACCAGCAGTCTCTCAGTTCTTGACAGCATTAAAACTTTGTTTTTGGCAAACTGCACTAATTAGGAACAGCATGTTGGCAATGTTCATGTTAGTGTAGCACTGCACACAAAATAAATCCAAAACATGACTGGGGCCAAAAATCACATTCCAGGAAACCTTGTGTAGTCATAACTACATTGAACAAAACAAAATGTCTTGAGCTCTGCTAACTATCCCGTGGGACTGCCTATGTCATTATACTCCAATAAAAAACATGTTGGACTGGACAAACTACATATACTGATGATTTTGCTACTCTCAAAGCCCTAGCAGTATCGGAGTAAACATGTGAACACTCAGGATGACAGTACAAGCAGGCCATAGAGTCACCAAATCAAATGGAGTCTTTCTCTTGGGACCATGACTATATTCACTAAATGCTCTGGCACTCCAGCTATTACATTATACAGTGTGGTGTGTGTGAATAGATATGAAGCCACAAAATCAACAGGGTGTACAAAGATTACTGGACCGAGGATGGCATGATGGAGTGACCAAAATAGAAAGGGTTCATCCTATAGCGAGCTAGCCTGACAAGCCAGACCCACATCCAGATGTTGATAGATTAAACTTTTGCCGTATCCGGTTGGCAAAACTCCGAACACATCTTCCTTTTTTAAGAATGACTTCAGTGCCGTTCTTTGTTCTTTTCTCAAAGAAAAGCTGAACTCCAAGTCTTCCAGAGTTGCGGCCAAAGACTATTCCAAAGACCGCTGTTCGTCAGCAGCAGCAGCCATCTTCTTTGTTTTCAAGTAGCGGGGAATTCACTCAGAACTGTTGCAACTTTGCTGTCCTTGTGTTAAGCCCGCCCACCAACTCTATACACGATGTGATTGGTCTGACCAGAGTTTGGTTTTTCCAGCTCGCAAGCCAACAGAGAGTTGCTAGACCGACCCTGAACTTATAATTCGTATAAAGCTTATAATAAACTGTCATTAAGTGGTTGGGTTTTATATTGGATGTCATGAGACCATTATAATTGTCATCAATATTTTTGAAACAATTTAGACTTGTCATGAAGTTTGATTTCATCATCAAATGCTTTTATAACGGTGTCATAAAATAATATCCTTGACCTCAAAAAGTCTCATAATTCATGAACATTCAAAAAGACTCATGAAATGTTTCATGTCATGATAGTCTCACTTTACCAGACCTTCCTCCATAGCGCTGTGGAGGAGGGTCTGGCTAGTCCACACAGCATTCTGGGATGGGAGAAAAACTGGTTTATTGGCATTTCTTTAAACCAATCACAATCGTCTTGGGCAGCGCTAAGCTCTGCACGGAGCCACGGTGTCTCTGCAAAATAGCCTCAGGAAGGAACTTGTTTTGGTGGAACATGTGTACGTTCAAAAGTAGTTTTAGTCGTGCAACAGAAAACTGAGATTGGACAGATAGTCTAGCTAGCTGTCTGGATTTACCCTGCAGAGATCTGAGGAGCAGTTAACCATAGTCCTCACAAATCCACCGGAGGTTAGAACGCCAACACAATTGCGCCTTCCTGCTGCTCTGGCCTAAAATCATCTGGCCAAAAGGACTACAGTTGAAAATTAGCCGGCTGGCTAACACTGGCATATTTACAGAAATGTTGATTAATGTGTCTTGTCCTTTTTATAAATAAAGAATAAGAATAAAGAAAGAGGAAGGGGATGGACATCGGCCAGAAAGAGGGACATCCGGCGGAATTTCTGACTGCACCGGAGCAATCCCGGAAGTGGAATGTCGTGGATATAGACTATAATTATCACGGTGTCATGTCAGTCTTATGCACACCCCTTCAAATACAGTGTTACTGTATATTTATAATGGAGCCTAGTTGTAGTTTAGGCAGACACAGAGGTCCTTTTATTGCCAATCATGCATGTCCATGACCCATCTTTCATAATATGCGGTCTATATAAACATTTTGTTACTCATTTAGTCTGCATACAACCCTGAGCTCTGCATCCATATGCTACACCGCTGCCTGCCCTAAGGAATGTAGCTCCCTCCACCTCCCCAGCCTCCTCCTGTATCTCCTTCTGAATTCCATGAATGTTTCTTTCTGTTCATGTTCACAGAAGGTTGTGTATCTCAGGTTCTGCTAGAAAGGCAGGGACAGACTATGAGTCACAGCGCCACACTCAAAACTAAAAGATTCCTTCCTCCCACTGTACAAAAGGAAAGCCAAAATATCCCGGATACGCCATCTTGTAATGTTGGATCCAGAGTCTGCGCAGTAGTGATCAGACGGTGGAGCTGTGGTATCAAAGTCCTGCCCATACACCTGCCTAACCCCTACATTTCCCCCTACAGCTGTCAGTCATGACGTTTTACCCCGTTTTTATAGCCTCAAAACACTAAAACCAAACTTATCAGAAAAATGAACACTTGAACAAACATCAGCATGATCAGAACTACCTAAAATGACCAAAACCATCTTCGGGAAGATTTATTTGACGCGTACTTGGCCCATCCTCTAACATGGAGGGGGTGTGATTTCTACTTAAGCCAGCCAGATGTTTTGGCTTCATCTATACAGTCTATGCATCAAACCCTGGTTTAAATCCTTGGTGTAGAGCCTTGCATGGGACTTTTTTCTTCATCCCGCTCCCACTGAATTTCTGACCATTACCGCCCGCTCCCGGAATGTGTATGTCCACTCCCACCCGCAAAATTCTGAGAATTTATGCCCGCACAATAATAGAGATGCATTGATTTTGTGTCTTCTCCCATCCCGCATGAGAAAACACGTCATTTTATAGGCTAATAGGGAGAAGATGCAGGGAAAGAAGGCAGGTGCTTGCTGCTGTGAGAAGGGGAGGAAGGAGCAGAGGATGAGGGGGGGCAGACGGTGGACGGAGTCTCGGACTCCCTTGTCCTGGTAGCCTCAGACACGCTGCTGGTGTCTGCTCATAGATATACAGTATATACTCAGTCAGTATATATGTATATCTATGGTGTCTGCTGGCGTGGGGGGGTTTCCAGGCTACATTGGGACCCGGCGGGACCCAGTCCCAATGCAGCCCTCTACCTTGGTGTGACTGTCCTGACTAAAATATCAGTACAAGTTGAAATTTGAGCCTAACTGGAGAAGTGACAAAATGATGTCAGTGTGTATACTAAATAAGCTTTGATTTTCAAGTGTTTGTTAATGTACACTATTGACCCACAATGCAATGCACAAAGGCAGTTAATGTGCTACTCTCAGCTGCAAAAAACTAATTGTGGTTGGTGGTTTATCACCTACAGGAAGACGTTTTAAGAATTGTATGAAATATTTGGGGAAAAAAAAAGATTCCTGAGAAAAAAGATATCTAAAGTTAGAAGAACATAGTAAGGTGTATTAGTTTGATCCCAGAGCTGTGGCCCTGCTGCTTGTGGGATAGAAAAAGAAGAATGACTGTGAAAAGAGACAATTAGGCCGGTTACACACTGCAGGCGTGGCGTGTGCGTGGTGTTTCTGTTGCGTGTCAGCTGCGTGAATTTTGTCTGTCTTTCCCCACCAGAAAGGTGTCTGACGCGGCGCTGCTGCTAGCCTTGTCTGGACACATGGATGTTTCCCATTGATAAAATGAAATACCATGTTAAACATAAATATATACTGATTTGATTACAGCAAAGACAACGTTGGCAGTATTGACGGCAAAATAGGCTACAGAATATTTTGTTCTGTATTGACAGGCGCAATATTAGAAAATCGATAAAAAAAAAAATTACATTCATATAGGCCTATCTGCATTTATATCAAAACCTAGAGGCTTTCAAACATCAACATGTCATTAGTTAATATGTATTTGTGTCTAAATGACATATAAACATATTTTCCTATTCTATTTTGCCTGAAAACGCTTCCAACACGCTCGCGTCTCACATGAAAAATAGGCGTCGGTTCTATTTCTTGCAGGCACGCGTCTCACGCCGGCAGTGTGTAAGCTCTAACCTGTTACCATGGGAGCCGAAATATAAACGGACACGCCACGCGGCTGACACTCTCACGTGACTCGTCCAGTGTGTAACCGGCCTTAGCAAATGTGTATCTAAAAGTAATCTAAACCCGTGCACACTGACACTAACTCTGTCTCCTTCCCCTCCCAGTCATCCTGTACAGGTCCAGCTCAGCACCCTGCAGCTTGCCCTGCCGGCGCGCCAATAGCCGGGCCCTCGGCGGTGGAAGCTGCTTCAACTCTGCCAGATCTCCTCGGGGACGTCCCCTTCACTCTGGCTCCCCATGTCCTGGCCATGCAGGCAGGGCTCCCCCTAATTCCTGATGTGCTGCTGTCCCGGGACATAAACTACAACCTGACTAGTTTCCACTACGACTTCACTTTAGAGAACTCAGTGCTTCATAACGCCTAGTCCGTTCAAGTTTTACTATCAGGAGTTCACACTGGGGGGATCTTGACTGATTGTTGCTTATTCGAGAGGTTCCAGGCCTACAACATATTGAACATGCTCATGTGATTCTGTAGCATTATGAACAAGTAAAAGCTCACAAAAATACATTAAACATAAAATAAGTTGTAGAACTGCCAAGCATAATATTTCTGTTATTAACTCCTTATCCATTTTCTAATTCCAATGTAGTCTTTGCAATGACATGACATTGGAAAGGACACAATGAAGCCTGGACATCTCACTGGCTGTACTACAGATGATGGTGAAAAAGTTTCAACTTTATAGCTCTGGGGGAACCGTACGGACTTGTGGTTTACCTTTTCCTGGTTGGGTTGCTCTCAACGTAAACACAGTTAACACAGTTAGGGCTCCTGCTGTTTACTTTCATTAGAGATACAGGGCCTGCTTATGGTAGGTTAAGACATTGTGACTGTCAAGCCCATAGGCACACTTCAGATACAGTGATGTACGATGTGTTTTAATGACGTTGTCTATCTGAACAGGATCATTCAGTGTATTACTACTTGGGTTTCTAGCAGTTTCTGATGACTTTGCACTCATCAGGGAATTTACTGAGATCTGGGGACATTGCTACAAAAAGGCAGAGGGGTAAAAGACACGTGAAATGTTGGTGCCCGGTGTGCACACTACTACAGGAAGTACTGTACATTAGGTCAAAGTTGAACCAAGACATTGGGCAAAAAAACTGCAGTGGATGGGTTACACTGGTGATGTTTTACAAAGTTTGGGTAATAAAGTTACCCTTCACCTTTATTTTCTCTTCCAAATAATTGTCTGTGTTACTGATCTAAGGTTGTTTACAGCCCATCTGATCATGTGATTACTAGAATTCTGCTACCCGCACCCAACCTGACCGGTCCAGCCAAGGTGTCAGGTTTTAGGCCATCTTGTTGTGTAAAGGCCAGTTTATGCTTCTGCGATAAATCGACGCCATGAGTTCATATTTCCCTGCACTACACCTTGAAAACGTCATAATATGACGCGATCATACCTGAATTTGCGAGATCTGGTGGGTCCTCGTGACTTCAGCTGTCAGTCATGGACGCAGCCGCTCCGCAACAAATCCGGACCTGGTGGGTGCTTCAGGTAATTTGAGGACGTAGTACTTAGACGACGAAGCAATAACTTGTATCACAGCTTAGCACTAGGACAACACATAGCCTACCTCCCATAGAGTTCAACCTAATTCTTCAATAGAATCATCTATTTATGCACAAACTGCAACATGTGAGATTGTTTGAATGATAAAGTGAAAATGTCCAGTAAGAGTATTTTTACTAACTACAGCTCTTGCGTAATAATTAAATATGATCTGATTTATGTTTGACATTATATGTAGCACTTCATGCCACAATTAATGTTTTTTTCATACTATACTATATATATATATATATATATATATATATATATATATATATATATATATATATATATATATATAATATAAAGTAGGTACATGGAGATACTGACCCTACACACATTGCTCGGCCATGGCTTGGTAGCGTTACATTTCCCCCTACTATATATATACATACATACGTATATGTTTATATATCTATTGTTGTTCCCTACCAATCGTCACCACGGTTGAAATTTGCTCCCTGAATGTGGCCTTCTTTTTGATCCAGCATAATCTTCTACCAGGATTAGGTTATTGTAGTATTTATTAGGTTTCCATTAGTTTTTGCTTTTTTGTGTTCATGATACACATTTTTCAATAGAATGCAGTCAGTTACATACAATTAGTTATTTTGCTCAGTATAACTTTCTGAACTTTCTACTGAAATTCTTTCAAGCCATGACAGCATGTACTGTACCGAGTGTATACCTCCGATATAAAGCTGTATGATTACTTTTTGAATGGTTTTCGATAGTATGAGAACTATTTCTAATAATCAAATTAAACCAATATGTCTGTTTGAGTCGATGTTCAGACTCCGGTAGTGCTAGTTAAATCTACATTAAGAGCTGTTATTGTGAAGGTAATTCCAGTTGCTCCATTATTTGACCCAGGCTTTGTAAGCACACGGCCTCCTTTTGCTCTGGCTGGTTATTATTTGAGTCTCTGCCATTTTATGAACCTGGTTTTTTATTTGTGAATGTATGATACTTGCATAAACCAAGTTACAATCTCTTGTGCTTTCTGGTAAACACTGTAAAACAAAATGCAGGGGATTTCACTTCAGCGTTCATTCATGTGTTGTTCTTGATTTAGATTGACGTTTGCATCCTGGTTTGAATTATGTTCTCAACAGATTACATGCAGTTGGGTCAATTGATGTCTCCACCAGAGCAATTTTCTTCTGAGTCATTTTGTAAATATGAGCTTTTAAAATGAGCACAGAACTTTTCCTGAGAAGTGGAAATACTTTGCATAGTCAAGATTTCAGCCAGGAATTTACCAATTTACAATACTGTATTTGTATGTTTTGTTTGTACATAATCAAATGTGGTCTCTTCAAACCCGTTGTGCCTTTTAATAAACAGTCAATGTACTTTTCAAATAGTCTTTTAGAAGTAAGCACTTAGCTACCTGTTAACTCCCACTAAAGTTGTCTCTGTTAAACCATCTTATTTCTGAGTGAAAGTATGGCTATGTATTCGGTTGGTTATAACTGTGGATGGACTTTACAAATAAATGTGAAGAGCATTGTCTAACTTATGACTGTCTCTGTGTACAAAGAAAACTGTAATGTTACTGTCACACCAAGCGAGACTGGTTGATTTTGACTTGGGACTTTGTGATCTTGACTTTGGAGTTTTTAGTCTCGACTTGGGACTTGTTGGTCTTGAACTAATTGTTGTTCTTGATTTTGATTTTGACTTACCTGTCTTGATCTCGGACTTGCTAGCTTTGACTTGTGACACGTCAGCCTTGATTTGTGACTTGATGGTCTAATGTGAGACTTGTTAGCCTTGACGTAGGACTTGTTCTTCAGGGACTTACCTGACTTGACCTGGGAATTGTTGATCTTGACATGGGACTTGTTCGCATTTACTTGGGACTTGTTGGTCTCGACTTGTTCTTGACTTCACTTAAAATTGTATAGCTAAGCCTTGAGATTTACTCGCGACTTACTAAACAATTACACAGCCTATGATCCCATCTCTGGAATGTACACTTTGGAAAAGAAAATCGCAATGATGAATTGTTTATTCTTCTTTATTTAGAATGAAGAAAGAACAGAACATAAATTATTTCTGGTAATGTCTGTGATGTTAAGTTAACCTCTTGAATATGTTTGAGTAAAAAAAGACCAGGGGTTGTACAGAAGTAGAACGTTTTGTTTATGCTCTTTAATAAAATGAGAAGAAAGTTCACTTGCTTGATAGTATAGTATAGATAATTTTGACAAAGGTTATAATGTTATATTCTTTTTAAATGCCCATTAAGGGTATGCACCTATGGTAGGCAGCACCCCTCGGTACACATACGGTATTACAAATTCACCTTATTGCCTCTATCAGGTGGTCACCAACTAAGTTTCCATATGGTTTCCATACATCCAATGACCACCCAATCAACATATCCAGGAAATAGTTCAGCACCAATCAGAATGTAGTTGTAGGGATTTGGTCCCACCCATTGTTCAACCTCTTCTGTCAGTTGTTGTGTCAACAGAGTCTGACATCTGCGGTCTTGGAAATTGGGTTTGGTGAGTCAGGAGTTACAAGTTTGACAACGTGACCATATTGAAGTAATGCGTACATAACCTACATAACATCTTTAGGCAGAAGGTCGCTTAACAGTACAGGCGGGCTGTTTGCATGTGTAGGCCTACTCGGACACGGAAAAATAAGATTGAAAGTGAAGACTGTGTGTAACCCCAGAAACTTTGGTAGCTGGCAAAGTTTGTTAAAATGGATGACGTTAGGCCGTGTGCTAAAAAAAAACACATAAAGTGAGGTTGTGAGCTGTTTAAATGACAGGACTATGAACTTGTACCACTCATATTGTTACATAAACAACATTATCAACTGAACGTGTCTGATATCATGTCAGCATCACCAGCCAGCTCATCCCCGCAGCGGGTTAAACACAGTGGCTCCCCCACAGCCACCTCTTCCTGTAGCAGCAACAACACCGCGGTCCGGTTGCAGCCTATCCGCGCCACGGTGCCGTACCAGCTTTTGCGTGGAAATCAGCACAGCCCAACCCGCTCTGCTTCCTGCTGCTTCTCAGTAGCCGGGAGCAACACAGGACCGACGACGTCCCGTTGCTCCAGTCCCGCCAACCCGGGTGGAAGCGGCTCTGACAGCAGGCTGGTCCCCAGGCAGAGACTTTCACCGCCGGACAGCAGGAGCTCACCAGAACGCTCTCCCCACTCGCCTGTTTCCAAAGGTAATGTTGTCCATTAAAGTAAATCAAATTTAGCTTTAATGCACCCATTATCGTTCAGATAGCTTGGTGCTAACTTGCGCTAGGTGTCATTCTGTCTCGTATGTAGCGAACGTCACGCCAAACTAGCTTTAAAAATCTGACAATTGGATGGTTTCGGTGATTAATGAACACGATACGTCCACTTTCAAATGAAAGACTGGACTATTTCCGAAAAGATGCATGGTATTCTAAAGTTCGGCGTATTTATAATTCACTATCCAACATTACATTTATATAAAACCTCAACTTTAACAGTTTTCCCCAACATTCGCCTTCGGACGCCACGTTGTGTTTTGGTAAGAGATGCCAGTTGAAATATATGGCGAAGCAGCTCGAAATATTACATTTTATTTCATATTAGCGCAGTTTTGTCAATTTTATGTGTACCGAATTGTAAAGTAGACTGTCATTATTCAGACAAAGGCTGTGGGAGTTTTTAAAGCTTGTATAACTTTCCCAATAGCCAGACCATCTCAAAATGTCATTCTTTCCGTAGCAAGATTCAGCGAGCCGTTCTCTCAGTTGCTACGATTTAACTATCCATATCGGAGCCAGATGCTAGGCTAGTTGGCTAGCTTTCTAATTGGATCGTAATACATTAGGGATCTGATAATTGACGCTATAAACATCGAGAAGGTAGATAATACATAAGCAATATTATCTATATTTCCACAGTAGCTCCCGCAACCATGTTCCAATTTGTATTAACGTTATAGTATCAGTAATATTTTTAGCACACCACAGTTTAAGCTGGTTTGGTGTATTATACCAGTGTGTTACAATTGCAATTTAAACGGAATAAGTTAATGCAGTTGTTATTACATTACATATTGGCGTTATCCCTGCTACGATACGATGAGGTAAATATGTCAGGATATGGATGCCTGTGTGGTGATGATGCAGCTCCTGTGTCGTAGATAAACAGGGCTCACTGATCTGCATTATACAACGATTAGCCATATTTTCAGAATCTGCTATGAACACTGAAAGCTTAGTATTAATTCGTTACGTGTAGGTTGTTTACCATCATTGAAGTGGAAAAAAATATGTCGTCAGCTGGTAGCTCTATGGCAACATTGGGGCCTAGCAGTGAGTGAGACATAAACAGAGCCCTCTGGGTAGGCAGGCCAGCCTCTGCAATATGCATACACACTTATATGAAATACTATTTGTCAAACATGGATACACAAGAATTTAATCTATCTAATTTACAAAGAGGAATACAATCTTTTTGCAAATGCAACAATGTATTTATAGTCTTTTTGCAATCCAGCCAACATGCAGTAGCTATGTGTCATGGCTACTACATCTTGTTACATTTTCTTTAGCGTTAGCTCTAATGGTTTGGATCTGTTTTGGATTAAAATATTACAGGCTATGATGTGCACTTTACTTTGTATTTTTCCACTCTTAGATATCGTTGCTGGTAGCAGTGGCGTGTCCAGGGCAATTTGATCGGGGTTTCCAAGGTGGGGCATGAATCAAGCCAGGGTGGCACTGAGCATGGTGTTCTGGAAACATGCCAACAACCAATAAACACACAGAGATAGCTTACGGAGGGCTGCTAGTACCATCACTGCCTGACATATACAGTAAGATAGATAGATATTTATATTATGTTACACGTGCTGACATTAAGCCCATTTCAGACCAAAGATTCGTGACGAGACAAAACCGTTTTAGAACGTCGCAGAGAAAAGTTTCAGCGGTCTGAACCGGCCCGTCTCAGCTCGTCTCAAACCAGCTGATGGCGTCGCTGCGACTCAGCTGGTCGAGTCTCCAGAGGCTGGTTTTAGAACGTAAGGGACGTTAACTGTTTCAACAGCCAATAGAGAAGTCTGCTTGTAAAGTCAGCTACTAACTATGTAAATAAAATGATCCATAATCCATTTTATTTCTATGTTATAAACGGTAAGCTGGTCAAAATGGTTGAAGGTTTTAGACTGAGGCTTCAAATGGTGTGTGTCCATTGTCAGCGTCATTTCCACGCTTCATATTCATTTCTGTGGGAGCAGCCATGCAATGCATTCTGATAGCGTTCATGGGGACTTTTGAGAAGCCGGGCGTTGAGTCTCCCGCTCCTCATTTGCATAAAGTTGAATCCAGCCAACTTTATGCAGATGAGGAGCGGCCGGCTCGGCTCCAAACGAGCCACCATTATGGTCGGTTTTGAAATCCGGGAGCAGCCATTGCGGTTGTAGGAGGGTTTAGACTGTTTTCTTTGCTTGTCAGTGGTCATTGAAAAGAAGCCCGCTAGTGTACAATGCTGGTAGACGGGTCAATCCCTTCCATTAAAATAACACGTATACCATTATAGGACAAACGGAGAACATTTCTCTTTGTTTAATATCATTAAAAGTAAAGTTAGCTTTTGGTGTCCGCTTCCCGACTCATTTTAAAAAGGATGGAGAAAGAGAGTGGTCGGCGTGAGACAGCGCCACAGTGAACTGCACGCTGCAGACGCATGTGTGTCTCAGCCAAGAGAGGGACAGAGAGAGAGAGAGAGGGAGAGAGAGAGGGAGAGAGAGCGGCGGTAGCCTACTCTGTAACGTTCTAAAGCTGGGTTTTACAGGCAGCTTTATTCTTCCGCTACTGCTCTGCAAAATTCAACTTTGGAGAACAGGCAAGGGGATCTTCTATGCTAATTTTGAGGTCAAAGTCAGACTCATCTGTCATGCTCGCTCCTGCTCTGCACTTGTGTACTGATATAGCGAGACACTTTTTAATCTTGTGGGTCGAGATCTTGTCACACCTCTACTAGCAAGTTAACTAACAGTTAAGAAATAGACAGTATAGCCTATTTTTTCTTTTATCATGTAAAAAAGGTTTTAAATAACTTCAATAATATTGTTTTTAACTGATGGTCAAAATTAGGGCTGCACGATACGAGGAAGATATGCGATAACGTTGAATATCAAGGTAACGGTATTACCATAGACATTATATAAGAATGGACCACCAGACCCCGTGTCTCTGGTCTGAGACCAGTGGAGGATATCAGAAGTCTCTTTCCCGGTGCTGGCTGAGTGTTACTGAGCAGCCTCCAACTGAGCTTGAAGACGTAGATGTGACGTGAGCAACGTGTCTGAAAGTGTGAAGTCTTCTGGTAGCTGTGCCGAGAGAAATCTCAATCATTCCCAATCTTACAGAGACGGAGAGTGTAGGTATATGTAAGGAGATAACATAGACACAGGCTAATTATTGATCACTAACATGCTAGTTAACATTAGTAATTTAGAAATAAAGTGTTTTTCTTTAGAAATAAACAACGCACAAATAGAGTCTTTAAACGCTTCAGATGTAAAGTTATTTGCTGTCAAAGTGACGTCAAAATGAATGGGAGTCAATGGGATGCTAATGGGAGGTGATCGTTTGGAAGCTTACCCCCTTGGGTATTACTTGTGATAAATAAACAGATATTAAAATGTCCTCAGTTCTGAATTTCTGCTACTTTCAGTCTTCTGCTAAGATACAACAAATTGCTTGTTGAATTTAAAACAAATGAAAGCAAATCATTTCCAACATTCTTTTATTGAACAAATGGAACATTGATTTGAATATAAAAGGCAACACTAATAAAAAAAGAATTACAGATATATTATTACTATACAGATATTTCTACAGATATTTTCTTTCAACTAACACAACAAATCCTTGAGTGTCTTTCGCAATATGTTTATTGCGCCGGTTCTTACTGTCGGTTAAACGGTTAATCATTAACATCCCTAGGGTGCACCTAAATGATGTGCTGGTGCACCCTAATGAAATAATTTGGCGCACTAGTGCAGTCAATGTAAAAAGTTAGTCCGGAGCCCTGATATAGAAATGAGATGCAAAACCTGTGAGACGGTCTTTTAAATAGATCCTTCTGAATAATTGATTAGCCCCTGGTGGGAGCGTTTCTCTGCGGTTTGAGATGGTCATATGACTCAAAGTCATGCTGGGTGACCTTGTTATCCCGCAGAGGTTTTCAGCATCAACCAGATGTAAGAATGACCTCACAGAGTCCCAACAGTCTCTAAATACCGGTAACTAACACAATAACACTTACACACAGTGGTTGTATAATTCACACAAGGCTCATGGCTCTACTGAATCACCGGCAATACTGCAGTGTTGTTCTGGTCAACAACAAACGTATCTGTTTTTAAAAAGTTCCTTGTCGTCCTCTGTCTTCTTCCTTAGTATTGTTATTATTGTTATTGATAATTATATGAATCTTAAAAACGTGCTCTGGTTCGTTGGCATTTCTTTGAACCAATCACAATCCTCTTGGGCGGCGCTAAGCGCCAGACGCAGCAACGGTGCCTCTGCTAAATAGTCTCAGGAAGGAACTTGTTTTGTTTTGGCCATAGTCCTCACAAATCCACCGGAGGTTAGAACGCCAACACATAAAAAGAGGAAGGGGACGGACATCTGGCCGAAAATCAGGGACATCCGGCGGAACCTCCGGCGTCACCAGAACTATCCCGTAAATAAAACGTTGTCTATATAGACTACAACAAATCAAACTAAACTAAAGTGCACACTGACTGTGGCTTTACCACCCTGAAGTATTTAGCATTCTTGCTTCAGCTTCCAGACCGTGGTCGGGACTTTGATGCTCACTTTGGGGCTGAGTTCACACCGAGGCGAAATGTTCGTGTCACATTAATCGCGTGTTTGATCGCGGGATCATATTGGGATCATTTGTGTTTAATCGCATTATTAGAGCTGCTGGCGTTACCCGTCAGTGTAGAGCTGTAGCCTCCAACAGACGTCTCTTTCCATTATCCATTTGGGCAAAATAACCACTATTGCTGCTTTGTACTTGTTGTTGATGTCACAGATATGTTGGAAAATCACCCGGAGGAGCAAAAAGCATGGTGAATTTCACTTGTTTCTCCAGGAAGTAAACATGAATGCCACTTCCAGCGCTACTAGAGGTACAGATTTGAGTGGCAGATGGCCGTCCACCAAGACCCTGGGTCTGTCCGAGGTTTTTGCCCATTAAAAGGAAGTTTTTCCTCGCCACTGTCGCACCAAAATGCTTGGTCGTGGGAAATCGTTGGGTCTTTGTAAATTATAGTGTGTGATCTAGACCTACTCTATCCTTAAGGTGTACTGAGATAACTCCTGTTGTGATTTGACACTATAAATACAATTGAAACAATGGAGGCCTGGGTGCTCTGTGCTAGGTAGGCCTAGTTAGTAGTCTTTCTAAAGAGGAGCAACCTTGTTGAGCTACTTAACATATTTTGAAGATCACGGCCAAATCAAATTTAGTCCTTTGAGTGAACTTGTAATCCAGTGGATTTATAAAGGGACCTATCCCTGTACTTTGTTTAATAGGGATAATCTACTGTTGGACCAGAAGCCAAGACACCAGATTACTACAGGAACACTGGCCAGATGAGGCATCATGTGTGAGCACGCATAGGATTAGTAGATGTGGTCATTATTCTTTTGCCCTCAGAATGTGACAATGTAGCTATTATATATTACCATAGAGCATGTTTCAGAAGATGTATTTTGATGGAAGGGTTTGGCGTAGGGCTAAACGATTTGGGAGAAAATAGAATTATAATTGTTCTGCCAGATATTGCGACTACGATTCGATTTGCGTTTTTATTGTTTTGTTGTTGTTGTAAAGTTAAGCTTCAAGCTATAGTGCTTAGTTTCTGTCTCCCCCATGAGGAATTCTAATAAATGACAACAACACTGTTGGCGCGTCCACATGATACAAGCCTTCGGTGACAACGCACCACCCCCACTCCTCCTTCAAACAGTTGCTAGTAGCCAAGGAGGACACAGAGGATTAAAAAACATGATCGAATTTCGATTTGCAAACAAATTAATTGTTCAGCCCTAGTTTGGCAGTTGTTGGAGCTTAATAAATCTGCAGTGATTTTTGTTTGAAAGTTACGAGAGTGGTTTCACATTTACATTTAAGACAAAGAATGCTCCAGTCAAAACCAATTGCAGTTCCGTTCTTAGTAGCTAATGTAGACTGCATTCTCCAGTAATGATTTTTTATATTATTTTATGGACACATAAAGAAATGCTATGTTCAAAGAAGAATAACATTTGAATTAAGTGGTTCCAATTTAAACTGTAGCCACAACTACTATGCACACTTACACTTCATACAGTCATATAATTACAGAGCTAACAGGCTGTCTAATATACAATCACCTAAAGGATTATTAGGAACACCATACTAATACTGTGTTTGATCCTATTCTATCAATTTGGGCCAACATTTCTAAAGAATGCTTCCAGCACCTTGTTGAATCAATGACACAAAGAATTAAGGCAGTTCTGAAGGTGAAAGGGATCCCCCCCACACCCTTACACCACCCCCACCACCACCAGCCTGCCCAGTGGTAACAAGGCATGACGGATCCATGTTCTCATTCTGTTTACGCCAAATTCTGACTCTACCATCTGAATGTCTCAACAGAAATCGAGACTCCTAAGACCAGGCAACATTTTTACAGTTTTCAACTGTCCAATTTTGGTGAGCTCGTGCAAATTGTAGCCTGTAATGGTACCCGGGGGGGTCTTCTGCTGGTGTAGTCCATCCGCTTCAAGGTTGTGCGTGTTGTGGCTTCGCAAATGCTTTGCTGCATACCTCGGTCGTAACGAGTGGTTATTTGAGTCAAAGTTGATCTTCTATCAGCTGAAATCAGGCGGCCCATTCTCCTCTGACCTCTAGCATCAACAAGGCATTTTCGCCCCCCAGGACTGCAGCATACTGGATATTTTTCCTTTTTCAGACCATTCTTTGTAAACCCTAGAAATGGTTGTGGGTGAGAATCCCAGTAACTGAGCAGATTGTGAAATATTCAGACCAGCCCGTCTGGCACCAACAACCACGCCACGCTCAAAGTAGCTTAGATCACCTTTCTTTCCCATTCTGAGATTCAGTTAGGAGTTCAGGAGATTGTCTCGACCTGGACCATTGTGTGTGATTGGTTGATTAGATAATTTCATTAACGTGAAATTTAACAGGTGTTCCTAATAATCCTTTAGGTAAGTGTATTTCCATGTGTACTCTTTACACCCTTCATGGTGTTGACACTGATATGGGGCCATAAATATGGAAACAAAACACACTCAGATAAACACACATACTGTACAGAGAGTGAGAACACAAGCCTTGCACCAGTTTCTGAGGTCAGTGTGAAGTTGGTTTGTTAGTGAGATATTTTTAACAGGTTTAGGCCCAGAGCAAATGACAGCCACTGGAGTGTTAAAGCCAGTGGAGAAGGGCCTTAGCTCACCTAATGTGTTTGACTTTACTCACCAGCTAGTCCCTAACTAGCTTTCATTCATTCCTCTCCTCTCTGGGCGGAGATATAGGCTCCCTAGAGCAAAAACAAATGGGACAAATTTTCTTTGGTTCTTTGTGCAATTAAAGCTGTTAACTTGCATAACTCTTGAATGCACATTTTTTATTAGTGTCACTTGGGCCATCTCAGTGACACTGTTAGAAATCCCTTTTCCATACAATCTCAAGGGATTTTATTTGACACTGTCCACTTTTTAAGTGAGGATATTGTTCTTAATCAATCTGTGGGTTGTGTGCTGCTAGGATGTTTTATTTCCCCTTGAGTGACAATAAAGAACCTGCTCTGCCTTTGAGAAAATGAAAGCTCAGATGGGCCAATCAGGAATCTTGCTCCTTATGAGGTCATAACAAGCAAGGTTACCTCCCCTTTCTCTGCTGTGCCCGCCCAGAGAATTTGGCCAACCCATGAGAGAGAGAGACATTGTGGCTTTCAAACCAAGGGGGTAAGCTTCGCTTCAAAACTCGAACCTCCGATGGCGCCATTTTGTTTCTACAAAGGTATCACCTCCTGTTAGCATTCCACTGACCGCCATTTTTTTTTTACGTCACTTGACTGCAATTAACTTTACATCTGAAGCGTTTAAAGACTCTATTTGTCTGTTGTTTATTTCTAAAGAAACACGACAATGTATAAAAGGCTCCATTACCTTGTAGCTCACGTTATGGCTCCGTAGCAGACGTTTTTGTAAAAATAGGCAAACGATTGGGTCATAACCACGACACTTACTGTCACACAGTAGAGGAATTACCGTATAGTACAGGAGAAGCTTGCAGGCAGTTTCGACTTACATTAGCTGTTTAGGTTTAATTACTAATGTTAACTAGCATGTTAGTTAGCAATAATTAGCCTGTGCTTATGTTATCTCCTTACATATACCTACACTCTCCGTCTCTGTAAGATTGGGAATGATTGAGATTTCTCTTGTCACAGCTACCAGAAGACTTCACACTTTCAGACACGTTGCTCACGTCACATTTACGTTGTCTCTGTCAGTTGGAGGCTGCTCAGTAAAGCAAGAGATCACCAGAAAAGTGCTTCTAATATCCTTCACTGGTCTCCGTCCAGAGCAACGGGGTCTATTGGTCCATTATATATATGTCAATGTTTCAAACGAGCAAAGTGGCAGTTGGTCAAGGCCACACCCCCACCCTCCACCTTGCCCCCCCTCTCTCCTCAATAGCATTTAAAGCTACAGACACAGAAATGGCACATACTAAGGAAAGCTCATTGTGGGACTGGCTCTAGTGGCTGTAATTCTGCACCAAGGCTGAATTTCGGGAAAGAGACAGACACAGAGCTGTAGCCGAGACAAAGTAGTGCAATTTTTTATTCATTAACTTTATCGGTTATCAGGCAAATAAAACGCTTCTCTTTCTGAACTGAACTCTGATATTCCAGGGGATGTGCAAAGATTCACGGTATTAAGAATAACTGTCATGGAGCACAGCGGACCCAAAAGCACAACTCCGAGCAGAGGGTAAAAGGTAATGGAGCTTTATTGTACGGAGTACAGTCACAGGCGAAGGTAACAAAATCGGCAGGCAAAAGACGTGGTCAAAATACAGACTAGAGATCTACAAAAACACTGGTAAGGTAACACGAGGAAAATAAGATACTACAACAATCTGGCAAATGACAAAGGACACAAGGTGAGTACATATGCACTGGGACAGGGCGAAGACGATTAAACACAGGTGACACACATCTAATCATAAAGACAGACAAAGACGGGAAGACAAGTGACCTTAAACAGAGACAGACAGTGAGTTAGCAAAATAAAACAGGAAGTCAGGGAAACAAACAAAAAATGAACTAAGAGCGGGAACTGGATGTGACAATTACCTTGTCTGCTGTATGGTGCTGGGTAGGTAGTGTACAGGGGGTTCATCAGAGCTTTTATGCCTGTCTGAAATTTACATTGAGCAAATGTTGCACTTTCTTTGTGGTCTTTTTATCTGTGCAGTTGAAAGGACAAAATCCCAGCTTGGGGGCCATTTGGCGGACTCCCTCCCAGGGCACTATTACTGGACCCTACCTCACTGGGCAGTGGCCTCGTCACACACATGTGCACTACCCATCTTGTATGAAAGATAAATCCACACAGGTAAGCACAACCCCCACGTCCCTTACATGTGCTGTATCAGGGGACAGGATACAAGTCATGTAGTCATGTGGCATTTTGTAGTAATGAGGTGAGGATTTGTATATCATCTGCATAGAGACTAATCTTATGATGTGTGTTGGGTGTTTGGATTCCTTTTATGTAGATGTTCTGATGAATGGCTGCTGCTAACGGTTTGATGAAAATGGTGGGCTAGCTCAAATGGCGAATAGAGAGAATCTTTGCCTAGTCCCCCCCGTGCAGTGGGAAGCTGTGTGATGTTTGTCCATTGGTGATTACAGTGGCTGAGGGTGAAGTGTACAGAATCTTGACCTAGTTAATAAATGATTCCCCAAAGACAAATATTTCTAATGCGGTAAAGAGAAATTTCCAGTTCATCCTGTCAAAGGCTTTTTCTGTATCTATGATGGTTCCTGCTTGTTGTAGTAATGCATTAAATACATTACATGCATTAAATGCATATGTGTGTTACTGGTTGAGTGTATACCTTTTGATGAAGCCGGTTTTGGATGGATTATGGATAGGCCTGGGCGATACGGTTGAGAGGTATATCACGATATTGCTTGATCATATTGATCGATTTTGATAACTATTCATAATTTTAATTACCTAAAAAGACTAAGAACACACATGCAGAATTTAAACATTTCTGTTTAACACTTAATATAACATTCAACTGTTCTTCAATTCAATCAACCCCAATGTAGACACAACAATGAAAAACACATAAATACTGTAAATAAGTATTACAAATCCAGCTGCTAGATTTGGTGGTCCTGTCTCTTATCAGTATATATTGAACATGTTTTATATTGATATTGATCAAGGCTTTTGTTAGGCTTCAGAAGGGGTGAAATTGTGTTCCTATTTGCTGGAAGCCGTGAAGTATGTTCCCTGATTTACCCCTCCTCTCCCCCCCAGTCCTCAGATACAATGGCAAACAGAGGTTGCGTTAGACTTTCTCGTTGTCCGAAGTTTTAAAAATTCCGTTATAATCAATTTTTTACCCATGATTTTAATTTGCCTAATATACTGACCAAGCTTAGATTATGCATTTATAAGGGCATGACCCTTCATCATCTTCTTCAGTTTCACCATCTGCAGCTCGAGCCTGAGTGAGGACTGTATGAGTCACCACTATCAGTCTTTATGGGTCACATGTAAAGGATTTAAAATGTATTTTGAGGACAGCAAAGAAGGTTTATTATATTATTCACAGGCCAGACTGAATCACCTCACATGGGCCTTGTGTCTGTCTGTTGTGGTCATACTGTATCCACTCGATGCCCATGCTTTTACTTCAGTGTTGGTCTGACTGGAAAATATTGGTATCATTTTATTTCTTATAGTAATGTTTTGTCATGTCTGACCTTAAAGCGTGCCCACACCATCCTGCCCTGTGATCTTCTCAAGCTGTTCAACCTCAGATGCCCCTCCCCCCCCCCCCCACACACACACACACACACTGGTCTTCACATCCTGTTTCTTCCAGGTTGTGTGACATTTACCACCTACACATCTGTGGGCCTTCAAAAGCCAGATGACCTCTTTTTATTAACTATTGAAGTGATACAAAGGCATGATTGTGAGAGTACGCATGTGTGGTGCTGCTGTTTGACAGATGGTTGTTAATACAGGCATGTCTTCATCTCTTACTCCAGCCTGCTGACTTTAAAGGCTCTGACACGCTGGCGAGGTCGGTGACTCGAGTCTGTTTGGTGTGTTCTGTGCCGTTGTCTGTCGGAGGGGCCGTCGGCCTTCATTTAGGCCGATTTGACATGTTGAATTGGAGGGCGGGCAGTCGGACTCAATGACAAATCTGATTGGTGGAGCGCTAGCCCTTGACTAGCGAATCAGTGCACTTATGTTAGCGTGACGAACGCCTCTCAAAATCTGACGAAAATCTTTCAAACTGACCTTTGTCGATAAAAAAAAAAAACAGATTCAGCAACTGTAAGGCCTATTTCTCCCTTAAAATGTTTTCAGAAACACGTTTCGGTGAACTATTTTCATAAAATACGAGATTGTATTCTGAACGAGCCGCCATTAATGGTAGGCTTTGAAATTCGGGAGAAGACAGACCCACGTGACGCTTTCGTCATTTCCGGTTTTTATTTTAGTTTTTTACCACTTTGTGGTAGTTTTGCATCAGTTCCTTTTTGCATTAATGTACTGTAGCATGGTGTCCTCATCCCACTTCATCCTCCCCAAGACAGAGGAGAGGAAAACCGAATAATGGGGACATTCTGTAGCAACTGACTTGCTGCTGAAAATAAACAAATGGCCCTTTGAGTTGGACACATTAAGCAAGACAGCAGTTCAGTTTCCTCTGTGTGTGTGTGTGTGTGTGTGTGTGTGTGTGTGTGTGTGTGTGTGTGTGTGTGTGTGTGTGTGTCTGCTGGAATAGTCAAAGCTTTTGATAATCTCTTTGACAGACTAGTGATTACAATGTAACCATAATTTATATTGATGGCCAAAAATATTGTACCATCTTTAAGGTGTGCCTTTTTTTTATTTCCACTTAATATTCTTTTTATTAAAAATAATTATTTTTCATTTTGATGACTGGAAGGGCTAAGTAATAAGATTGTCGAATCATATTTTAGTTGCTTTTTGTGAGTTGATTTAAATGGATCTGATTGTGTTAAATGGCCATTAATGATATTGTCTCATATGGATCGCAGGCCCCTGAATCAAATTTGTATCATGGCAAACTT
This sequence comes from Perca flavescens, assembly GCF_004354835.1. NCBI lineage: Eukaryota > Metazoa > Chordata > Actinopteri > Perciformes > Percidae > Perca > Perca flavescens. Next base: position 33,456,256 of record NC_041344.1, read on the forward strand.
TGTGAAATAAGAAAATATTGTCAATGTTTCCATAGGTTTATGGAAGAATTAGGTGCGCATATTTGGCGGGGGGGTTTAGGGGTCTGTCCTAGAAACAATGTGATGTTTTGGATCATTATAATTGCTAAAGACAAAACTTAAAGCTAAAGAGTCAAGCTACATTCAATTATTTGAGAAAAGTCTTTTTAGTTAGTTGATGCTTTTTGCTGTTTTGAGCACTTTTATAGCTGTTTGGGTGCTTTTTAAACTGTTTTGGGCACTTTTGTACCGCATTTCACATTCATTCAGCTTAGGTGCTGCCAAAAACGGCTCTGGTGCCGCACCTAAGACTTATGATGGCAGGGAAAACCCTGATTGTATTGTTGTCCAAAGGAGTGATTTAATACTGTATCATGATAAAACTTGTGATTCACACCCCTACTCAGATCCAGGTATCCTCATAGTAATGTGTAGCTGTAATGCTCTTTTCAGACTCCTGGATGTTGGAGTGAGGAAACGAGAGAGAAGAGGAGCACCCACCAGCGCTCTGCGTCCTGGGGCAGCGCCGACCAGCTCAAAGAGGCATGACACTAACATGAAGACAGATACAAACACATTTTGGTCAAATCTTTGGTTTGATGCCTGTACATGTGCCCAACATGGAGCCATATGTACACATGCAGTAGTAAAGGAATATGCCATTAAGTACTGACATGGATACCAACAAAAATTTTAGTTCCATGTTGGAGTACTCACACCAACGTAGTTTATCTCATAAACTCAGACAGTAGTTACTTTCTGTCTTAAAGGGGAACTCCACCAATATTAAACTCTATACTGCATATGTATACAAGTTGTATAAAGTCTTTTGTGTCTCCAGATGGAGCTGCGTACGTCACTTTATTCAGCATGTGTCTGAAGTCGGCTTGGGCTAGTGTAAAAAAATTCAAACCGGTTTGATATCAAGCCAAACACCGGACCAATGTACTGATTTTTACCACTAGGTGTTGCACCTGACTCAGTCGCTCCCGAGTGAGACTAAAGCTTAGTTTATGGTAGCCACGGTGTTCCGGGCGCGAGGTGCGTCTCCACATCTGTCGTTTCCAGCGCGAAGGCTCAGCAATCTGTCGCTTGGCATTTCTGCCTTTATTGGATAGGAAAGCTGAGATATGAAAGGAGAGAGAGGGGGGGAAGACCTTCTGCGTCGAAGAATAAACCTATGCACACGTGCGCCGCTCTACAAACTGAGCTAACCGGCCACACCTCTGAATCTTTGTAACTCCGCGCCCACTGCGCATGCTGCACTTTCAGTTTAACCTTGTTGGCTGGGAAAAGCAGGTTTGTCTTGATAAATATCTGTGTGCTTCTTTGTGTAGAGACCACAAAGAGTCAAACAGCCTTAAATATGTGTTCAGAGAGAGACACCACACTGGGAAAAGAAGAAATATTTTGCTGGAGATTGTGGAAAAACATGAGAGATCGCTTTGTCAAAGCTAAAAAAACGGCTTCATAGAAAGAGTGTTGCAGACAGGCAGCTTGGGTTTCCTCAGGCAGCTTTTTTTTAACTACAACTCATTTTAAATATATAGCATGTGCGTATACACGGGAAAATATATTGGAGGTACATTCCCGAGTCTGACCTTTCATTGACTAAAAAGTTAACTCGGAGTCAACTTTTGGAGAGCAGGGACAGTGGTGAACATCCAGGCACTTTCGGCGCTGTCAGCGAAATTCGCTCATACCGCTGTTGTCGTAGGGAATTAATTGAATCACTCCGCTCTGCCGCTATTTTTAGCTGCCTGTGGAAACCCAGCGTATTGCACCTCGAATAAATGACGCAAGCTCAGCTACATTATCATGGCAATAGTAGTTTACGACATCGGAGCTATTTTCTTGACATCCATGTACACGACATACACATCCGTGTTTGGCGGTGATGTCAGTTTTATTCCGACCGCAGCAGAAAGCTCCGCTGGGCTTGAGCTTCAGAAATGCTCAGGGAAATTTAGCTCGTGTGGACCCTACCGCACTACTTGATCAATAAAAGAGCTAAGCTACTGAAAAGCTCTTTGATTCAGAAAACAGTGACACTATTGAGAAGGAGTCAAACTAGTAACTCTATTACCCAACACTGCTTGCTTAGAACTCAGTTTGAAAATGAAAACAATCTGCGGGTGTGAAGTTAGAAAGAAGTGACCACACCCTATTAGCGTTACATACCCGAATCTCCGACCAAACTGTCTGGTTAATTTGCATTGTTGGTAATACAGCTTTGACAAGGAAGAGGAACGTGTAAATGACATAATCAATATGAATAATGAATAACACATTTCACATTTAATCTTATTTATATTCACACAGACATGGAATTGGTTAAATAATCTATCTAAGAAACATATTAACACAGCATAGTGGCCATATTTCCTTACTATTTATTTACTTCCATACTTCAACTGATGGAGCATGCAGTCTGTCTGTCAGCAGCCTGAAGTAAATATTCGTTTTTCGGGAGGCTGTTGGATGTCTGTGTTGAACCAACATTTGACAGATACACCTCTGTTAGATTAAAGTGTGGTTAATAATATCAGTAGTCGATTTGGCTAGCGACAGGTACAGTTTGCACAGCTTATTATTTTTAATTGGGCCCACGTGTTCAGTCTGGTTACTGTTGCTTTGCACAAACTGCTGCTGCTCTTTCTACCAACACACACCGCTGTAAAACTAGAGGCCTCAGAATTCTAACGGTTGATCATTTTAAGACTTATCATTTTGACTTGGACTGGACAAATTGAATCAGCGGCCATGTATCATGAAAGAATTGAATCATGACAAAACCATATCGTCCCAGCCCTAATAGCTAATGTACATTTGTACGTACATGTATATCTTACATCAGCACTACAGCAAGAAAACAAACTGCTTCACCCGCTTACTAACACTGTCAGCAGTTGGAACAAAACTGCCACTCCTTCTTGAAATCATAACTCAGTCAAATCTGAACATACTGAGAATAAACAATTTAGAAATCATAGATAGGAAGGCTGTTCCGACGATAAAGACTTTGCTTTGTTGTTGTCCCACAGCCCGGTCTCATGGCAGTTCGTGAAATGGTTACGTTATTGAATCTATTGATTCGTGAACATCCCACGATTATGTCGTTTTTTTCGTGTGCTGATTTACGAATTTTAATTTAATGTATTTAAATGGGAAGCGTATTTCGTGATCACAACGCTACACAACGGTAGGGAGTAGTGTGAAAAGCAGAAAATCTGCGTAGGGAGGTTGGTCGAGGTGGTGTATGGGTCAAACAACACAGGACTTTCACCCAGGAGACCGGGTTTGCGTCCTGCGTGTTGCAGTTCCTTTCCTCGTTATTCTCTTCCTAACCACAACCGTGTCCAGCGTGTGACGCTTCCTTTCCCAGTTCTTTTTTTCTTCCCTAACCTCAACCGTCCAGTTGTTTGGGCGTTTCATGTCCCCGTTGTTGCGTGCCACAGAGACCGTGGATCGTGTCCCTGCGCCCGGGGATGGCGTCCCCGTGTGGCGGTCCGTCCCGTTGTTGTCACCGGCGTGTGCCGTTTAATTTCCCCGTGGCAGTTCGTGAAATGGTAACGTTCGAAAATCGTGACCTGTACACAAATCAGTAAATAAAAATAACGTGACTATTTATGAACTGGCGTGAGAGCGGGTTGTGTCCCACAACCAGTCTTTTGTAAATACTACAATTGGTTCGATACCATTTTTTGCTTATCGATTCTGATACCTGAACTTGCATATCGGCCAATACCGATTACTGATCCAATAACCAGTGTGTCATATATTTTATTATGTTTAATCAACTGTATACTACTATCCCATGTGACCATGCAGTTTCTGTGTGAGTTGACCTGACACTGCACAAGTAGGGAAGACGTGCACTCACCCAGGCTAGCTGGTCTCATCCTCATGTTAAACGCAACAAGTAGGGAAAAGGAGACAGGGGGATTAATGTTGGCCGGCTAAGTTAGCCTTTAGCAGCGGTGTTCTTTGTTGTTTATCGAGCCCTGTTAGCTTAGCCGGTCGTAACACATGTCACTCTTGACCTAACATGGTAAATTCTATCAGACCTACCGAAGTTTTGTATATGGCAGAATAGATGAAACGGTAGTGAATGACTTCAGGCTGTACAGTCTCACACGTTTGGTATACGTCTATATGGTGCTGATGGTTTACAGCAGCGACAGACAGCCTCTGAAGCTGCAGCCGGCGTGGCACTATCTGCCCCTCTCAGCTCCACCCTGCTGATACTCCGCAGCAGCAGGGAGGTGGCAGATAATGCTATCTCACTCTTAACTACCCACTTCCCCTCTTTGCAATGGCCATAACCTCGCTGCAATTTATGGTCAGCCAAGTCCCAGCTGGCTCCTCTCCGCCTCCTGCAGCAAAGGAAACAATAAGGGCCAGCCCGGATGACAGCTCAGCCCTCACTAATGTGTGTACAGGAACGTTACTGAGTTACAGGGCTGCAGAGAAGCAGCGCTGACACAGATTCCACAGATATCAATAGACAAACTATAAGGAGGAAGAGGAGAGGGGACAGACCTGAGCAGTTCAGCTGCTTAAAAGAACTGCAGAAATATTAGCATGGATATTAGTGTGCATAATCTGATTTATCTGTTTAATCCAGTCTGTATCTGAATCACAGTATGCCAGAGTAGGTGTGTCTTTGTTTAGCCAAAGCAAACCTGGTCTTAGTCAAGGCAAACACTAACTTTAGTTGTCAGGGTTAGGGTTGTTCTGTCATAGTTGGGTTAAAACTGATGTTGAAATAGTAACACTGAATGGCTCTTCTGGGTATGCTTATGTTAGTCGGAACACTAATGCCACTCCTGTCTAATAGTGCGTTTGATTTACCTCAGAGGTCGAAAACCGGAGCTGGGAATGCCATCACACCCGAGTGGACCGCATTCCATTAAACCACGTCGGATTCCAGTTGATAACAACGCATTACTCTGTTTTTTGTTCATACAAACACTGTAGCAACATGTGCACAGATAGAAGTTGGACTGCACTTTGTGTACGACTGATTTAATGATAATTAAGGCAGAAGTGCTATTCAATTCAATTTTATTTATAGTATCAAATCATAACAAGAGTTATCTCAAGACACTTTACAGAGAGAGTAGGTCTAGACCACACTATAATTTACAAAGACCCAACAATTCCAGTAATTCCCCCAATAATGCTAATAAACGGTATATTACTACAGCTTTCACTACTGTTGATGAATGGAGCAGCCATGTTTGATTTTGAGGTCCGCTTGCTCGGGGTACTGTGAGGTTCTCCGACTTCCCAACGACTTCAGGGGCTGTGTTTCCGAGTACAAATGGAACGCACCATTACTTGAGTTGACTGTTCTGTCATAGTTGTGTTAAAACTGATGGTGGAGTAGTAACACAGAGTACACCAGTGATTCCAGAAGTGGGGTCCGGGGACCCCCACGGGTCCTGGAGGGAGTTCCAGGGGTTCCCCAGCATCTCTAGTAACATAATGACATTTGATCATGGGTTTAAGTCACATTCTGTAATAAAACATCTAAATCAGATGGGGGACCCTGGGACGAAATCTTATGAAATGGGGGTGCACGGTGTAATTCAGGTCAGTTTAGGGGTCCTTGATATGAAAAAGTTAGGGAACCACTGCTACACTGTTCAGCCCTCTCGGCTTTGGTGGTGACATCAAGCTCGTCCATCTGGTGACCCACAGTGCTCTTTAACTTAGGGGACATGGTGTTTGGTAAAGGATGCTAACAACAGAAATATTAAATAAAACACACACACACACTCTGTAAAATTATGTTTTAGGGGTGGGATTTGTATTCATTATTGAATTGTATTTATTCTGACAGTATTATTTTTAAGTATGAGGTTTTCTGCCTTCTGTTACTGTAGTTAGTGTTTTTATAGTGTATGTAGCGAAATAATCTAAGATGAAAGGGTCATTAATTAACCAATTAGGTTAATCTTCTCTCAGTGAATGGAACTGGCTCAGATTTCACCACCTGGCCTCATTGTGAATCTTTGGTCATATGATACCAATATATAGTTATATTGTGGTTAGGCCTATATGAAAATTACTGGTGATAATCAGAGAGAAATTAGACTTCAATAAAGCTTTAACCAAAGATTATTTTCAATCCATCTTTTCCAGTTGAATCAATTGATTGTATAAATTGTCAGATAACTGAAAAATGCCCATCACAATTTCTCAAAGACCTAGTCTATATCCACGAAGTTCCACTCCCGGGATTGCTCTCGTTCTGCCAGAAATTCCGCCGGATGTCACTCTTTTTGGATGTCTGTTTTCGAATGTCCCGTTACCTTCCTCTTTCTTTGTGTTGGCGTCAGATCTCTGCAGGGTAAATCCAGACAGCTAGCTAGACTATCTGTCAGACATGGGGGACTCGAGTCACATGACTTGACTCGACTTAGACTCGAGTCGCAAATTTTAGGACTTGCTTGATATATATATATATATATATATTTTTTTTTTTATGCTGGCGTTTTTTCATAAAAGACTCGACTTAACTTTGACTTGATACTCATGACTTGAGACTTGACTTAGACTTGAGTCAAATGACTTGAAATGACTTAATTTTCTGTTTAATAAATATATTTTCCCCCCCTCTGATATCGAGGAGGAGTTAACTTTACGATTTTAGTGCTGTTGCATGCGCAGGAACCGTTGATATGATGACACGGCGCGCGGCTGCACACCGTCAGTAAACAACACTGGCTATGGCTAGTAGGCTAACTTAACGTCATGGATCCCTCTCATGGGCTCCGATACCGTGGGTGCTCCGGAGCTCGAGCACCCACGGAAAATACTGACCACCCACGTGTGCCAGACTGCCAGTGTATTTTTACATTAATCTAAAATTAAACACTGCAGTTGTGGAGTGTCTGTCATATTGTGATTGGTTATGTCGGTGCCATTGATTCTTAATTTCTCACGAAGCTGATCGCGGTTACGTGCCAGTTAAACTTTTCATCTCTGATCCTATCTGTATTAGTGAGGAGTGGCGCTGTCCTGAGTTGAAAGAGAGCCTATAGGCTAGGCCTTCTTCACGGCTTTATTATGGCGTGTGTGTTCGTGTTGGCCGCTTTTTTGTAAAGGGTGTGCGCGTGTGAGCACCCACGGAGGAAAACATAAATCGGCGCTTATGTCCCTCTGCACAGAAAATAATAAAGTTTGGCTATAAGGATTACACATCTGACCAGGCAAAAAAAAAAAACGAACGGCAGTCTGCAGTACAAAAATTTCCGACGTCGAATTTCATCAGACACTTCAAATCGGGAGAGATTCGGGTTCCAGTCCCCATATTCAGCTGGGCCACTATTTGGACGTTTGTGATGGACAGAAGTCCCTTCAGTTTTGGGCCATTAATAAGCACACCCTCCCCTCTTTGTTCAAGGTGGCGGTAAGAGCAAATAAAACTTGGCACACACAACACAAATTTCTCTCTCTCTCTCTCTCTCTCTCTCTCTCTCTCTCTCTCTCTCTCTCTCTCTCATATAAACACACACACACATGCAGACGTAAATATGTGAATAAAGCTAGGCACACATACAACACACTCTGCACTCTCACACACACGCACATTCACTCACCAATATTAATAACTTTTCACTCACTCTTTTTCAAACACGCACACATTCACTCACAAATACACTGACAAATATCAACATATACTTTCCATTCCATGTGATGGGATTCAGCTCCTCTTAAAGAATATGTTTTATTCTTTAAGAGAAGGACAGGTTAAAGGATGTGTTTCTGTCTCATAAAAGTGAGGCATGTTTGAAGAATATTATTTTGACTTAGGAACCATTGAATTGTTTGAAGGAATTTCATGATTTGATGTCATGTTTGAGGAATATTGAACAATGTTGATTTATTGTTGGCCTAATATCAGTTTTAGGCTGTGCTTTTTTATCTGTGTTAATTTAAACTCTTCAGATGTATGTGGACACAATGTCTTTTGAATATTGAGTAAAAAATGCTAATAAAACTCCAGCACTTCATAATCACTGTCTTTAGCTTGTTTAAAATGGAAACTTTGGTATGACTTGACTTGACTTGCTTGATTGTCACAAAAAATGACTTGGACTTGCTTGAGACTTGCCCATGTGTGACTTACTCCCATCTCTGCTATCTGTCCAATCTGAGTTTTCTGTTGCACGACTAAAACTACTTTTGAATGTACACATGTTCCACCAAAACAAGTTCCTTCCCTCCTGTGGAGGAAGGTCTGGTAATGCGAGACTAAAAGAAGACCAAGGGGATGTCTTCAAAAACCCTTGTTTTGTCTGAAGCGCTGATACTTCCTTTATTTTCAGTTGCATCTTTGTGATTTATAGCAGAACCTATTTGTGTGTTTAACTAATCCGTAGTATTGCTATGTAAAATATTGAGCTGCAGTGTAATGTCAAAGCTCCAACAGTGTGTATTATACAGACAGTCACTCCACTGTATGTTGCAGAAAACCTGAGAAGTGCATTGCCTGAGGGAAAAAGGAGACCAAAACTTGCAGGACTGCACTGTGTAACTGGCCCAAATTTAGGGATCACATAACAGCCAGTTTCAGACAGAGCCTGCATTGATAAGCACTGCATGTGTTGTTTTGCTACAGTCAAGAAGGCCAGTGTCACAACTGTGTGAGGGAGGGAACATGTATGGACATGTCCTAAAGGGCTGGGAAACGCGCTCTCTCTCACACACACACACACACACACACACACACACACACACACACACACACACACACCACTATCTGTATATATATTACTGTGAAGGTATTTGTTGAAATATAAAGTGAACCTGTCTCTGACTGTGCAGGCGATGCACTGGTAACAGTGACATCTGGTGGACTTGTATTGGGTTAAAGGAATGTATCTCCATTTTGTAGCTTTACTTCCTATTGAGAAAAAGGAGGAAGACAATCCCTGCAAAGCAGACATTTTGATTTGTCTACTAATAACATTATCAGTTGCTGCAATGCATGTCATAATTGCTGTAGTCTAGGGCTGCAGTAATCGATTATTTTAGTAATCAAGTATTCTACCGATTATTCCATCGATTAATCGAGTAATCGAATAAGAAATACTTTTGTTTCATTGAAGAGCACTAATATACAATTAGTTTGGTTTAATTTTCAGAAAAAGCAACATTTTTATTGTCTACATTGCTTACAATATCATCTCTCAAAAAACTAAACATATTAAGTGCATTTAAGTGCCATATTACATTGTTTTTAAAGAAAACATTTTCTGAAATGCAATAACAACCTCAAACTAAGGCATACATTCAACATACATAAACATTACCTTAGGTTGTGCAACTTAACTTTCAGAACTACAAGTTTCAACCTGAGACTGATCTGTATATAGGCCTATATGTAAATATTAGTTATACTCAACCTATTTTCATTCATATTTGATTACAGTGTCACACAGCTCTGTTGCACTTATGCTAGTAGATCATTGATCAGCTGTTTCTCCGTGAAGAGAGAGAGTGAGAGAAAATGGTGCGCAACAATCAGCTGTTTTTCCGAAGGGATAGTCAACGCATCAGCTCCACTTCGTGGAATGGATGATTAAGTTAGACTCAATGTTTTCTGTTGAGATGCTGAAGCACTGACCTTGTCGATTATTGTGGTAAACCAGTTTGATTTTGCAGTAGACATACTGTACAGTTTTCGTTTTAATTACGTTTGAACTGATTCCAAACTTTGGACACTTTCTGTCGTTTTCTCCAGCCTGTCTCTTCTCTTAGCCTTCTCTTTCTTCATTTTGTAATCTGCGCCGTCAGTCTTCATGGCATGTGTCGCCAGCAGCGTCAGCCCGGTGTGCGACAGTAATAATCATCCGTGCGGAAACACTGAGCGATACAACGTTTGTAACAGTGATTAAACAAAGCTTTGAGGCAAATCATTTAGCATCAAGGACTTTTAGTAATCAAATTATTTGAGTTACTCAAGAAATCCTTTCAGCCCTACTGTAGTCTCGCATTGCCAGCTCCATCTCCACAGCTCTGTGGAGTAAGGTCTGGCTACACCCCACATACATAATGGGATAGGGGATAGCTTTTCTGTTTGACAAACAAGATACAAGCACAGCAGAACACAACAAAGTAACCCCCCAGAGACAAGGAATAAACAACAACCACAGACTAACAAATAAGTAGCTAAATAAAAAGATAATCTTGTAACAGAGTATATTCATTCAACCTTTATTTATCATCGAGAGATCATTTACAATGTCAATGACTCATTATTACAAACACAAATACAGAACAACACAGAAAGTACAATCATAAGAATTTGAATAAGATTTTAATAAATAAATTAGGATAATAGGGATGCAAAAGAAAATACAATTATCTAAAGCAGTTACAAGTAGAAGTATGCAGGTTTACAACCAAATTTCTAAATTGCCCAAAAGGCACAATTGAGTTGATTTTAAGAAAGTACTGTAATTTGTTCCAGGAGTCAGGTGCACTAAAACTAAATGCAGTTTTTCCAAGTTCAGAGCAAGCTCGTGGAACACAAAGTAAAAGCCAGCAGAGCAGGTCTGATAATGTCCCAGAGTAAGAGAGAAGTTGTGTAAGGTAAGATGACAGTTTTCCAATAAGAGCTTATACATAAAGAGATACCAGTGTCTTTCTTGGAGAAAAGACCACCCAACACTGACATATACAATACAATGATTTGTACCATGGGCATGACCGGTAATCTTAAAGCAGAGTGATAGATGAGTCCAGAGATTTAAGAGTTGACGATGATGCATGTCTGTAAATTACATCACCATAGTCTAAGACAGACATGAAAACTTCCCTTTTCCTACAAAACATGGGAAAGATGCTTTTGTTTCTGAGAGTCTGCATACAAGATTATTAATGTAAAATTTCATCAATCCCGATGCCAAGATATTCATATTCTGTGACTCTCTCAACCGGAGGTCCGTTCATAGTGAAATATTAAGGTTAGAATAATCTATTGCTCTGGCTCTGGAAAAAAAAGCATAAACTTTGTTTTATCAGTGTCAAAGGGTGTATGTGACGTAACTTTAGTCAGATGGGGTTTGTTATGGGAAGTGATGTAACCTCTGTAAAAGCAGATGCATATATATATATATATATATATATATATATATATATAGTACAGGCCAAAAGTTTGGACACACCTTCTCATTAAATGTGTTTCTTCATGACTATTTACATTGTAGATTCTCACTGAAGGCAACAAAACTATGAATGAACACATATGGAATTATATACTTAACAAAAAAGTGTGAAATAACTGAAAACATATATATTATGTCTTATATTTTAGATTCCTCAAAGTAGCCACCCTTTGCTTTTTTTGATAACTCTGCAAACCCTTGGTGTTCTCTCAATGAGCTTCATGAGGTAGTCACCTGAAATGGTTTTACCTTCACAGGTGTGCTTTGTCAGGGTTAATTAGTGGAAATTTGTCCCTTATTAATAAAAAAGCAAAGGGTGGCTACTTTAAAGAATCTAAAATATAAGACATGTTTTCAGTTATTTCACACTTTTTTGTTAAGTACATAATTCCATATGTGTTCATTCATAGTTTTGATGCCTTCAGTGAGAATCTACAATGTAAATAGTCATGAAAATAAAAAGGAAACACATTGAATGAGAAGGTGTCCAAACTTTTGGCCTGTACTGTATATATACAAACACACACACACACACACACACACACACACACACACACACACACACACACACACACACACACACACACACACACACACACACACACACACACAAATGAACAAACACAGGTCCAAATAAAAGAAATGCTGTGCTGTATTGTGTAGCTTAAGTGCAATAAACAAACAACGCAGTTTACATGATTCGTCCTAGTTGCATTATTCATTAAGATCATTCTAAACAGATTTCTGTAGTTCAAACAACTCAGAATTGTAGTTGAGAATGTCAGTTATGACGGCCCACGGATTAAAATATTGTTGGGTTGAAATCGGGCTCGGGCTCATGATTACAGTTAATGTGTCGGGCTGGGCTTGGACACAACGTGCACGGGCACTCGGGTAGGTGGTTTAGTAATAATCATGCCATACTAATTTTGTATTTTTTTGTATTTTAATATTTTTCAATGAAAATGATAATATTGATACAAGAAAATGATCATTCCCAATTTCGTGAATCATATCGCAATCAGGATATCAGTCAAAACAATCGCAATTAAATATTTTCCTCATATGGTGCAGCCCTACTTCCTGGACCACTGTCATTACATTCTCAGTATAAAAGAGCCAGTGTTTTTGATAGCGGGAGCAGCAGCTGCTAGCACAGTTACAGAGATCACACAGCAGCATGACTGTGAACACAACAACGTCTGATGCTGCAAGAAACATTTTTATTTTAGAGCTATGTATGGACCTGCCTGCTAAATGTTTATGTCTCTCTTCTGTCTCCTCCTGCTCTCCTGTGTGATTCCGGCAGATTGCGAAGCTCCGGCATCAGCTCCATCGCAGTAAACAAGGGGGACGCCACAGTAAAGACGAGGAGCGACTGTCCCCCCTGCAGTGCAACACCATCACCTACACCGCCCTCACCAGCACTACCAACCACACCTCCACAGCCAGCCACGTTCAGGTACTGTTCTTCAAATATAGTGATTTGCAAACATTGCAAACTACACCCATAGTAGAAGACCTGTATCTGTAGAAAGAAGCATTAATTTACGGGAGTCTGGTATGTGTGCAGTAGGGGTGGGGGTAGGTTTATTTATCAAAGATTCACCTAAATATTTTTGTTTTATACGGTACCGCTGACGGCAACTACATCATGTCCGTTTTCTAACTGAAAGCAAAAAAATCCATGTTATGTTCCTCTTTACAAATGAAATACATCAGCCTAGTCTATATATGTCGCATTCCACTTCCAGGATTGCAAAAGCATACCGTCCCAACCCTAGCGTGCAGTCGTCTCACAAATGGGGGGGTTGGGGACTTTTGGCTTTGACATTGCAATCGTGAAAGAGTAGATTAATGAGATGACATACTATAAACGGGTATGTATAGCTGGATTGGTTGAAAATGAAACAGTAAAAATCTGTTAGGACTGTAAGGGTGCTTTGACACCACAGCAGTTTTCTCCGTTTTAACTGAACCCTGGAACATTTTGTCAGATAGTCCGGTTCGTTTGGGGGGGATGTGAAAACTCATTCCAACTCTGTTGCGGACCAAGCTTTGGTCCGCTTGAAAACGGAGGTCTCTGTTAACTAGAGTTCAGTTCACTTTAGGTGAGAATGCAAGTTTTTATAGCCTAAAATCCTTTCTGACATTCCATTATATCCTTCATACTTTTGCCAGTATGTTCACGAAGTTGGTATTAAATTTCATTCTAAATGGTATTAAAGAGGTCTTAAAAAGTCTTAAATTGAACTCGTGGAAACCTGGGGCTACCTTGGATTCCAACCTGTGGCCCTTTGCTGAATGTCATCCCCCCTCTCCCTCCCCTTTCCTATCTTAAAAAGAGAAGAAAAAACAGCATGCCTGTCGGGTTGTTGTCAGGCTCGGTTCCTACTCTCTGGTTCAGACAGAAACATACAGCCTGACTCTCACTACTGTCACTCCCATGGAGAGCTGGAACAGTTCCAAATGTTGCTCTACAATTAATTGTCTCAGAAATAATTGCGATCAACAATATAATCTCTTTCAGTCAAATTTAAAAATATGTAACTCTTTATTTTTTAACAAATCTTTTGGTTATATCACTATCGTCTGACCCAGATAATATAAAAACACAAGTACACAGCCTATGAAGTAAAAAACGCCTCTTTATAATCATAAAACATTTTTTCTAACTGTGTCCCCCCCCTTGTCATTTTTGTTGCTATGAACATGTTTAGGGTCAAGTGCCAACAACTAACAGTTGAAATAATAATACAAATATATAGTCCTCTGAAAGAAAAAAAGGTGAAGGGTGGTGATGGTTATTTAATCAGCGGGTTTGTCAGCCAGATTACACATCATTACTTATGTAATTACAATTTGGCATATGTGAACAAAATCAACAATTACCATCAACAGTCATACCCCTTAGCACCTTAGCTAATGTTAGCCATTGCAGTTAATAAAAGAAACCACGATTATGTAAAACAAACAGCACAATAAGACCACTATGTAGTAGGGGTGTGCAAAAAATTTATTTATATTCGAATCGCAATGCAAAATCAATTCATAGAATTACAAAAATCGATTTTTTAAATTTATTGTATGTCTAATGCAATCACATATGTAACCACATTTACATACTGTGAATCGTTTTTTGAATTGAGAATCGTTTTTGAATCGAAAATCGATTTTGAATCGAATCTTGAATGTCATTTTCTGAATCGTGCACCCCTACTACGTTGTCCCAGGCCTACTTCCATGCTCTGGTTCCACCGGCTCCATCATCCTCGCCGCCACGTGGCTTGCGGTTTGGCGACATCTGCTGTTGTCAATGTATATTGTTATTTTAAAGTCTCGACCTCGGAAATAAGAGGTCATCTTTTTCAGACATATTTCAAGGGGAATAAACCTAATAGGCAGGGTTATCGATTATAGACACTGGAAGAGAGGAGGCCCTGTTGCTTTCTAGACGATATATTTATTCATTGGGAAGTTGGTCAGAATGTATTATGAATTGTATAAAAATCGTAATCAGTCAATTGTGATAATGCCAATTTATGCTTCTGCGTTAAATTGACGCGGGGGTACGTACGTAGGTTTGTGGAAATACGGATCCTACGCCGTAGCCCGACGTGCACCAGAGACATCACTGCCTCTATCGCAGCCACAAGAAAGTTTTAAAACTCTGAGGGACAAAAGAGCTAGCACTGAACTGCCCAGGAGTTTGTGTAACAGCTAAATGTTTCCTCAGTCCCTCCGTCTCTTCTCTTTCTCGGTGAAATGAAGCTGCTTTCAAATGCGGCCGGAAATGTTGAAATCTCTAAACGTTCTGACGGAAAACAGTTTCTCAAAACAATTTCTCAATTTATGTTTTGCCACACAAAAACGTGTCACTCTGACAGAGTGACAGGAAGCTGTGGTAGTCAGCTGAGAGCATGAGTGAACCTCCCCCCTTTGCGCACAGCCTTTGCGCGATGTGTTTGTGTGGAGCGGCTGTGGCTCAGGTGGAAGAGCGGTTGCCTACCATTCGGAACGTGGGGGGTTCGATCCCTGGCCCTGCAGTCCCATGTTGAAGTGTCCTTGGGCAAGACACTGAACCCCAAATTGCTCCCGATGCTGCGCCGTCGGAGTGTAAATGTGTGTGAATGTTTATCTGATGAGCATGGCAGTATGGCAGCCTCAGCCACAGTGTATGAATGTGTGTGAATGGTTCCTGTACTATGTAAAAGTGCTTTGAATAGTCGTTACAGGTAAGACTACGTATATAAATACAGTCCATGTTTCTTGCAGCAGTTGATATTGCAAGGACGTTAAAAAAACAATATATTGTGCAGCCCTAGTACCGGTGATTGAATACTATGAAAATAGGACAATCAGAATATATAGACAGCGACCCAAGCTTTGTTGGTACAAAACATTAATACATGATATACAGTACATTTATTTCTTGTACAGTCATGATAGTGTACTGTCACCATGAGTAGCAGTTAATAGTGTGCACGTTATACTATTAGTTTCACTTCCAGGATTGTTCAGGTGCTGCCGGATATTCCACCGGATTTAACTCTTTTCGGCCAGATGTCTTTGTGTTGGCGTTCTAACCTCCGGTGGATTTGTGAGGACTATGGTTAACTGCTCCTCAGATCTCTGCAGGGTAAATCCAGACAGCTAGCTAGACTATCTGTCCAATCTGAGTTTTCTGTTGCACGACTAAAACTACTTTTGAACCTACACATGTTCCACCAAAACAAGTTCCTTCCTGAGACTATTTAGCAGAGGCACCGTGGCTCCATCCGGCGCTTAGCACCGCCCATGACGATTGTGATTGGTTCAAAGAAATGTCAATAAATCAGAGCACGTTTTTCTCCCATCCCGGAATGCTGTGAGGACTTGCCAGACCCTCCTTTGCAGCGCTGTGGAGGAAGGTCTGGCAATGTGAGACTATAATATTAGTATGGAATGAGTGCATTCCATGGTCTTAACACAAATATGAGAATGATGTGACGTATGAAGCCATTCTTTAAATATTAGGACGAGATTCAGGTGTTTGGATCCGTCCTCATTTGCTTTATTACAGCCCCTTACTCATACATGCATTCTACGGTGTAATTACTGCTATAAATACAACACGGCACATTGTATCCGAATTGACAACAGTTCATATACACAAAGCCTTGGCCAGGTGGAAAGGAGCACAAACGTTTTCCTAATCAAACAGCCTGTATCTGTGTGTGTTCTGCAGCAGTTTTCCATGTCGAAGTCCGCCCAGATGCCGCTGTCCAACATCACAGTGCCAAAGCCTTCCATCTCCAGGGTGCCCAGCAGCATGGAGGGCATCAACCACGAGCTGGAGAAGGTCTTCATCAAAGACAACGGGGAGAAGGAGGAGCTCAAGGTGGGGCTCTGCTTCATTTCTATTCATACGTTTGTTAACCTAGGGTATCAGTAAACTTGTGTTACTCTGACACAGAATTCTGTTTTTTTTGTTTGTTTTTTTGCAACGATTTTTTAAATCAATTCTTTTTCCTGGAATCGATTTTTTTTTTTTTTACCAATGATTCACCTAAATATTTTCTGTTTATACGGTACCGCCGACGGCGACTACATCATATCCGTTTCCAGCAAAACGGAGCGAAAGCAGAAAATACATGTTATGTACTTCTTTACCAATGAAATAAATAGTTATTAGGAATGTTTCATGATATATTGTATCTAGAAGTGTATTATTCAACTTTTGTTTTTGTTAAAGAAGGAAAAGGAAATCGCAATACCCAATACTACCGCAACATAAATCGAATCAGTACCCATCTAGGGGAGTTTTGGCTTTGACATAGTAATCATGAATCCTGCTGTCTGTCTCCTGTCGGACTCTGCAGTCCCTGGAGGTTCCCGATGGGCGGCGGGCACCCTTCCCTCCCCAGCAGCGCAGCAGCAGCACCCGCAGTGTGGACACCCAGACTCCCTCAGCCCCCGGGCGGTCCAGCAGCTGCTCCAGCCTGTCGCCCTGCCCCTCGCCGGCCTGCCCGCCAGGATCACACGACGGCAGTCCTTACTCCACAGAGGATCTACTGTACGACCGGGATAAAGGTACAGAACATCACTTTAGCCCTTATTCCCGAAAAAGACAATATTCAGATTAAGCTGTTTACATGGCTAATGAGAGAGAATATATATTTTCTTTTGGGCGTGCATCTCTACCGCAGCCCTGCAAACTGTTGGTTGGTTGGTTTGTGTACAACAACCATAGCAACGCACAGAGCTGACTGTAAGCCGTAAACAGGCAAGAGGCTGTAAACTCTCACAAACTGCAGTAAAAACCCTGATTAAGACGCGTATTTTGAATGCGCTGTATACATGTCCAAAAAATGCTTTTAAAACCGAATAATACCGGGTCATCACACATGTCTTAATCAGAAAATAATTTTTTAAAAATTGCTAAATTTGGAAAAAGGCCTTATTTGGAGTACCCAAACTGAATGGGCTGTTTACATGACCTGAATCAAATTTGGAATATTGTCATATTCGGAATAATGGGGGAATATTTGTAGAGATGCACTGATTACAACTTTCTAGGCCAATTCCGATTTCCGATTTTCTTGGAGTTAGGCCAGCCGCTAACGATTTTTAGCCGATTCCGATTTCATTTTTTCTAACCACTTTACAGCACAGACAAATATTTATTTTCTATCTTTTCTTTAATAGAACATTTTGCACAGAACAAAGTAGGGCTGTGCAATTAATTGAATTTCAATTTCGATTTCGATTTTGGCTCCCAACGATCACCAAAATAGCATAATCGAGAAAAAAACGATTATTTTGCCATGTTCTGTTTTGCAAGAACACTTAAAAACGTGGTCTTGTGTTCTGAATGACGTGCATGCGCACATCCGCATGCACACATCCACCCTTCCCGAAGCCAGTCAGGGAGGCAAGTCGTGGTCATATCATCCGCTGGAATTTTAAAACTCAGCGCGAGTAAAGATGGCAGCAGCGTTTGGTGAGCAAAAAAAGGCAAAACCAACTCAGTTGTCTGGGAACAGTTAACGCTAGCTAACCCTGCGGTCCCTCTGCCTTTGCACATTTTTGAACAGATAATGGATCACTATAAAATAGAACTATATAAATGACTCCTGGTGTGGGAAATTCACACACATCTAAAGACCAATGTTAGAAATCTTTTCACATCTAATATCCCACAAAAAAAAAATGTGATTCTGGTTTTTGGTGTGGTCCCTCCACGCCCTACTTTCTTCTTCCCTACTTTCTTCTTGCAGCTGTTGCATATTGTAAACTTGTTATCTCTGACCACACGCTGAAGAATGTCCAAACAGCTGACATGTTGCAGGTTAACTCACGAGGTTCCTACATGTGGGAGAATAGAGCCTACATGCGCGCCACACACGGCGGAGAAGTTGAGAGAAAGGAGAAAATGCGTGCGTCCTTGGGAACTGTAACTCGTAGAACTTCTGTTTTCAGTTAATTGTAGCGTTGACCGGCATGAAAGAGCACGTGAAAACCGGCCAATTCGAGTCACCGGCCGGTCTATCGGTACATCTCTAAATATTAGTGCATCAACCTGGTGCATCTTTTTCCTCTGTGACACACGTTGACCGTGCATGGTCTGGGCTTTGACCTCGTCCTGTTTAAGATGTAGGCCTCTGTACTGTGTCCCCTGAGTAGAAACCAATGGGCTTAGTGCTGAGTACCACACACAGGTTAGCAAAGTCAAAGTATTGACAGTCGGTTTTGGTCTCTTCATGGAATTTGTTTGTCCACAGCAATTACTCGGCAACAAATCAAGTGTGGGTTGTTACTGGGGTTGTTATCATTATCCAAATCCACGATTCCATACATTTTTTGATTTAAACATTTGTTTTCAACAGGGATGCCAATGTCATAATAAGAACCATTAGATGGCAGAAGGGTACTTTGCAACAAACTGCAATTGATTGCACCATAAGTTAATAAGGTTCACATGAATGCACCATGGAGTCCCGTCGCAGTAGGCTTGGGTGATCTCTAATATTTCAAATCATCCATTCGTGGTTACTAGAGATTGCCGTCAGTCTGGGTACATTGAACACGTAATTGGACATAACATATTATGGATATGCGGAGCCGCTTTTCACTTTCACCAATGAAACCAGCTACACCGGCTCGGCTGTCCTGCCTCCTGATTGGCTGACGTGCTGACATGCTTCTGTGTTGAAAGCGGCTTGCTTCGGTAGCTCTGTTATTTCTGTCGGCTAATTATCCACTTTACATTTAAACCTAACCTTACACTAGTTCACTTAAGCGCTCATAGCCATCTCCTTTTAGCGACTTTCTCGCTAATCCTACGGTTGTTCACTGGTGTTAGCTCTGTTAGCTACTTTAGTTTAGACTCTGGCAGCAGCCATGGTATCTGGAATAGTCAAGCTGCAGTTACCGGTAAGCTAACGATACCCTGTGTCTTTGGCTGCGTGCTATTAGCTGGTCAGCTGTGCTGTGTGTTGTTGTTTTTCTTCGGACGACCGCAAGTAAATCGGAAGCTCATTTTGATTGATTTTCAATCAAAATCGTGTAACCCCTAGCGCATCTACTTTATGATTTTGACGAGTGGTGGACATAAGAAAATGCTCCAGAAGTGATAGAAAAGCTGCCGGTGTTGATTGGCCTGTATCTCTGTGTTCACAGACAGTGGAAGCAGCTCGCCGCTGCCCAAGTTCGCCTCCTCGCCCAAACCCAACAACAGCTACATGTTCAAGCGCGAGCCGCCGGAGGGCTGTGAGAAGATTAAAGCTTTCGAGGAGATGAGGTATGGAGTGTTTAACACTACCTCTCTGCTGCCTTTAGGAATGTGTGCCCCTCACTGACACTGCATCACGTTTCTCTGCAGCTCAAGGCAGTCCACATCGGCGTCGGTCCCCCTCTTCTCCTGCCCCGACAAAAACAAAGTCAACTTCATCCCGACGGGCTCGGCGTTCTGCCCCGTCAAACTGCCCGGCTCCCTGCACCTCATCCCGGCGTCGGAGCCCGAGGAGGACGAGGACAACGCGGAGGCGGCCTCTGGCTCGGACGCCCAGGGGGCCACGTCGCACTACGGGGCCTCCACTCAGGTCACGGCGAGCACCAGCACAGACGACCCCCCGGAGCCACCCGGCTGGCCCTCAGAGACTGCAGAGCCCCAGACAGACAGCCCGGCCACCAGCTAGACCTGAGCAGAGCTGGCCTCTGACTCCGGGGATCCACACTTGCGACCGCCAACCATCACCACTGACTGTCCCACCAACACCTCCCTCTGCTCGGCCAGGGGGAGCCTCCGTCTCTCTGTGCTGACCCCCTCCACCCCCCCCTTCTATCTCTGCATGACGTAGCAACAATGTTCCGAATAACCACCGCCGCCGCCACAAAGACTCGCCACCTTAATGTTCTGTCCTGCGTAACGTCTGAGCTGGTGCTGGCAGGGATAGCCGCCGATGGTTCCAGGTTATCATATGCAGGCATCGAAGGGAAGATAGGGAGCGCGATGGATGGGGGGAGGGGCATGCATTTTAAACTGGTAGTATATTTCTGATTAAATTATGTGTTGTGTTCTGTTTCAACATTCACAGTATGAATAAGCTCTCTAAACATATATATATATATATATATATATATATATATATATATATATATATACACACATATATATATATATATATACACACATATATCTCTATGAAAAGAAAGAAAACTGCTTGTTTTAAACTGTGTATTGCTATGTGTAACAGGGAAAACAGCTGTACTATTCAGGATTCTGTTTACACCATCCAGGTCACATTGTTAAACCCTGTCTAAAAACAAATGCAAAGAGAAAAATCATTTGGGCAAAGTGGAAAAAAAAAAGACAAAATGGCCTCAAATTGGTTGCACAGTGTCTGCATCTGGCCTCGCTTCAGGTATTTCACAATCAGAGTCTATACTCAGGTAATTTGGAATGTATGTCCATACAAATATCTGCAGAACAGATTCACTGTCATTTCTTCCTGGTTTTCTCATTCCCATAGCTGACTGCTGACTGGTGGTGGGATACTCTACCGACCACACACACTGTTACTGATGGCATTAATGGCTGCGTGGGCGTGGGCGTGTGTGTGTGTGTGTGTGTGTGTGTGTATGGGTGTGTGTGTGTGTATGTGTGTGTGTGTGTGTGTGTGTTGATAGAAGCGTGCTAGACAGAGACTTGGATGATGTACAGTCTGATATTTAAGCCTGCAGACAGTGTTGATTGGCTCTCCTGAGCCTGTTGCCGGTGGACCAAAGGTGGACACGTCTGCAGCTCCGTCAACATGGAAATACAATCAAACTGAAGCATTTGGTTCCTTAGAGGTGCAGATTGGAGGTATAGTTGTATAAACATTTTTCTGAGATTGAAATCTTATCTTATTTGATGAGTTAAACCTCAGTTTTCTTAGCCAAAGACGCCGTTTTCTTGTGCAACTTAACCTGACTAAATCAAGACTATAGAGCCAGAGGGATACTGGAATTTCTGAGGCTGATATCAATATGTGTGAGTTTAAAAAGTAATAGATTGGCCAATATTTGGTTTTTGCTGAGAATCCCTTGAAGAATTCGGACCAAGATACAACTACAGAGCAGGACATTTCCAGTTTGAAAGGTCTCTACCACCGCCCATTCAGCCCTAATGGTAAGGGCGTAACTTTGGGTTCAACCTTGGGGGGGAGGGTTGGGGGGAGGTCCCGCGACACGTCAGCATGTATTGAAAAAGACGACAAAACCAGACAAAAGCAACAAAACATTTTGAAAAAAGCAACAAAAACTTGGGAAAAAGGCCACTTTTGGTTATTGGGGGGGGTTATTCCTTCCCATCCTGTAAATTATGCCTTAGTCTAATAGCCTAACATTTAGCAAAGAGAACAACATCATTGGTTTACTAGAGACTGGGCAGGTAGCACCCATCCAGCCTGCTGTGTTCAGACCGAGCATCCAGCTACATTAGAAATAAAAAGGGACTCTTCTTGTGGAAGACAAGGAACAGTAGAACTGTGTTTTTATTTTTTACTTTTTAAAGATATCTAGGTTTGAGTACCAGTAACAAAACCATGCCTTATTATGCTTTATTTTTTTCATTTGACAATACAAGCTGCAGTTCTCAAATGTTTAAAGTCGTCTAAACACAAACCGTTACTGGACTTAGCACAATAGGTTTGCCTAAATAGAATACAGCTTAACCGTTATCTAAATTGAAATACAATTTCAAAAATATTGATTTAAAGCTGCACTATTCAATATTTTTATATCTTAAATGTGCAGTGTGAAAGGGGTCACAATGAATTTGGAGTTCTCCGTTCTATTGAGCTTTTCTTAGCCTCTTTTAGCTCATTGTTTTGGTTTTATGTATGTACTAGTTAAGGTAAATAATATGTTAATGTTGTGTTTTCAGCTTGTTCTGCTGCCCCCAAGTGGCCAAAAGATCAATTAATGCAGATTTAAAAAGCAGACACTGCCTGATGAAAGAATAAGAAATGAGCATTACAAATCTGAGTAGGAATTCAACATTAGTACAGTTTTGCGTAATTAGTGCTACAGACCCGGCAGCACTTTTCTGTCAGTACCAGGGTAGTATTGAGGATAGATACCCAGTCCTAGGCAACAGTACATGCAGCCACTGGATTTGCACAAGCTTAAAATGAACTATAGCCATACATGATGAATGTTTGCACAACTCTTTTAACTCCAATCTGCATATCCAAACTTAGACTGTTCTGATAATCCAGATCATTTCTATTCCATTAAATGCATTCCATGAGATTTTAGCAGCCAAGACATAAATAGACTCAAGATGATTCATTCCTAAAATATCTCTCAGCCTTTGAAATCGCTGTGAGAGACTAGCTACTGCAGTGATAGATGTTTGGTTTGCAGATACGGTCGCGCTTTCATGTGTTTGATGCACAGATAAAAGGATCACACTGGCCTGCCTCCCTCTCACTGTCTGTCTGTCTGTTGTTACCGTGTGGTTGTAGGCTCCCTGATGCTCCCACCAAGCAACACAACCTCAACGTCTCATATATCCTCTCTAGGCTGTTGAACATGCATCACTATGCCCAAGTGTAAATGATCCACAACTTTCATTTGCAAGAGTGGAAAACATAACCCACGTTTATTTTGATATCTGGTGTGCTTGAGGAATCCCTGCATTGGCGCTCCTTTCATATTTTGTATATATGTCGCTTTTAAAGAGGCTCAATGCAATGTTGTGGTTTTCTTAAGACATGTCAGCACCTTACCAAGAGCTATGGCTTTCCCAATGTCCCACCTATACTCGGCATTGGTAAACTAGATGTGTGCAATAACAGGAAAAAAAAAGAAAAAAAACTGTGTTGTCCGTTCTTTGACACAAAAAGCGTCTCATCTTGCATTCCTTTGGTTTTGAGCATGGGGGCTGGATCAGCAAGTAGTTTGTTGCTAAAGCCATCAACTGATACAAAACCAGCACTGAGAGTGACCAGAGCACATCACTGGCAGGTCAGAGTGTTCACCAACTCACTACATGATACTCCTTGTGTAACCTGCAGTGTCAAAGTTCACGCACAATGGCAATAAAAAAAGAACTATTGGTTGTTTTGTCCACGTTTTAGTGTGTGTGCGTCAGTGAAGCATCACTACGAGCTCTTTGTACATGTTGACAGACACACACACTCGGCTTTGTACAGACACACTCACAGAGCTAAACCACATTCTTCCATCTTTGTCTGTTAAAAAGCCACTTTCCTCTGGGCTGTAGCCAGGGCTCAACCATTTGGGGGAAAAAATAATCTGATTTGCGATTTTTCTGTCAGATATTGCAATTACGATTTGATTTGCGATTATTTTTGTAAAAGTTCAATAGTCACTGTGTAACAAAAAAGACATGTCATGGAGCGTTCTAACATGAGACACCATCAAAACTGCTCAATATTCTTATGCAAGGATGAGAACATAGATATGAATTGCCAGCAATACCTGTTTTTCTTTTAATAAGCATTGAATATTGAATCTGTGATATGTAACATTATTCCAGCATTTATCTTATGAAATAACGGTAAATATAATAATAAAAAGAGCAATAAAGAATGTTGAACCAAACATTCAACTAAATATTGCATATTCGATTAATCGGTCTTCACGATTAGCTCATCGCATTCTTTCAAATTTGATTTGATTTGAAAACGATCAATCGTCGAGCTCTAGTTGTAGCAGATGGTTATTATCAATCAAAATAGATTTTTAAATAGCCTTGGAAATGCTTTAGAACACGGCCCACAATGCACAGCGTCACAGGCTACTGTTGGCAGCTTCTGCAGGTATTCCAATGTCTGGAAACTTATTATAGTTCAGTTTATTTTATTTTGAGCAAACTGATGTAAAAATGATTGTAAATGATTCAAATAAGGATTCCCATGTTCAAAAAGGAGTAGGAAGAAGTTTAAAAAGGACCTTCTGGTCCTACCCCCTTTTGTACTGAAATACAAACTATTTAATTCTTCACTTATGTTAAATGTATCCATACACATATATGCATATATACCTACTTAAATGCGCATATACACATGCATACACATATAAACACATGCATACATGTACACACATGCGTATGCAATTTTTTTGTCTTTTCCAGCTATCACCTATCGGTGTCCATGTTTCATTATGTCAGTTAAATCAAACCAAATAATAACCCATCCAAACTGGACAATATATAACCCCAAGAACAATACAGTCAGCAGATTTTCTATGCTTTATTCTGATAAAATGTCAGCCCACTTAAAAACTCCTGGAATGATCCTGCTGATGGGACCAGGTTCCAGTCTGGGTCACTTGGTGTTGACAGTGAAATCATACAGTGTGTGATATGCAAAGGCTATAATCGGAAGTCTTCACATCCAGTCGCTGCCAGTTGTTCTGTTAAGAAATTTTTTTAAATGTATTTGCGACTGACATTAGTGATGTCACTCCATACCGATAAATAAACAGCTCTACCCGACCGATGCTTCGTTTAGCAAAGGCCTCGGTACCAAACTTTGATACTTTCAGGCACTGACCGAATGGCCTCCATAGTAATGATAAATGTCTTGTCATTCAATATCTAAGAAGTAGATCTCATCAGCGTTTACGTAGATTAGCAATAAGGGTCAAAAATAGAGATTTCTAAGCCTTAAAGTGCATGTTGAACGTCCATGTTGAGGAAGATTATGTGACATGATCGAAAGCTCCAGAAAAGCTACTAATTGGACCTTGTAAAATATTACAAATTAAAATAACAAGTTGAAAGTACAAACAGGTTGAATAAAAATGTCAGTTACTGGAGACAGTGTTGTAGAAGAGTCACCAACTGTCGAGTCCTCTCAAGTCTCGTGTCCCCAGTGGTCGAGTCCGAGTCCAAGTCTGGGTCACCAAAGAGGGGTCCGGGTCGAGTCACGAGCCCAGAGTGCAGGACTCGCGTACTCCATCGCTGACTGGAGATATTCACTGTCCTGCTACAGAACAACCCTAGTGCAATGAACACCATTTATTCTGCCCGTTTCACAACTTCCATTATTTGCCAGCTCGTTGATATGGTTTGGGTTTGAGACGAGCCTTTTATTCTAGGCAGCTAAATGAAATGAATACAAATAAAATGTGAAAGTTTCTTTTTTAAATATATCCTGCAATGAAAGTATGGGATAATGCTGTATCTGACGTGTAGCATCCAGCAGATGGCAGTAGACAGCCGCATGAAACGAAAATGTCCTCACAATTTTCTGTGAACAGTAAATCATGTTACAGCTGCATTATTATTTTAATAATAATAATAATAATAATGCATAATTATACATATTACTATAGTAAATACAATGCTGTATAATTTACACATTTTGGCATAACATTGGAACAGGAAATAGAAACATTTTCCTTGCTTGACAGGAGAAATATTACTGTAAAATGCAGATTATGTAAGAAGAAACCCATTGTTGTTTCAACTGCTAATCGGCTTTGTCACAAACTCAATTCTCTGTGCTAATCTCCACCTCCCAGCACATCCTAACTGGACACGTAGAACAAAGGTAAGACTCTTTTAAAATCAAATTAGGGAGCAAAAAGACTCTTGTAATCCTCTGTTTTCTAGCCTTCTTAGCGCTGCTGCTGTTCCTCCATTTGGATGCAGCTTCATGCTAACTCTAATCCCTGTTTATCAAAGACAAAAAGATAGCGGCACGTGTCCAATCAGCATCCGACCGCTCAAACTCCCACGTGACAGGCGGCCGTGTGAAGACATTCAAAGGATCACACAGGTGGATCGTTTCCTTCGCTCTCTATTCCCGTCACCGACCAATCGAGCCTTTAAATTAGCGGGCAGTTAGTGCGAGTTGTCCCCAATCAGAGCCCTCTGATCATTCAGCCAATCAGTGCTGCTGACGTGCAGGCACAGCTCGGAGGTTAAACACACACTTCCACGGCGCTCCTGTGACTGGATCGGCATAGGAGATGTGTGTGTGTCGTCGTTGCTGCTGATGTTTCCCACAGATAAGAGATTTAGAGTTGAACAGAGACGTCAACAGGCAGAGTCCCACTTTTTCTAGAACAGAGCACATTGGATGTTATGTACGTGTCAGAGCTGGGGAGACGTGAGCTTAGTGGTCAGGCTGTTCTCGTGAACCAGTTGTTCATATAGCTTCAAGGATAAACCTTTTCCACCAACAAGAACCAGGTGCTGGTTCAGAGCTAGAGCTTGTGCCGGTTCGGAGTTGGTTCGACTGACGAACCTCCAAAGAACCTGTTTGCTTTCCCACAGACGCTAAAGAGCCGGCACAGAGCCAGGTCTTAAGTCACTTTTAAGCAGGGGAGAGGAGTTCATGTCCTGGAAGAAGTTAAAGCAACACCAAAGCACTTTTCCTCTTCGGTCCCCCTACAGGTTGGAAGTGGATTTGTCCATTACCGCTGTATTGTAGTTTCTTATTTCTCATTGGAACTACAGATCCCTACCCGGTCTGGCAAACTTGCATAGTGTGGTTCTAGCTGATAGAGAGCCACAAAGTGAATGCAGAAGTGCCGTTCACCCTGTTACGAGTTGATGAACCACTGAAACGATTTGGGAAACATTATTTTAAGGTACAAAAGAATCTTTGGTGTTTCTTTAAGGGGAAAACAAGACGTTCACCGAGGAAAAGGGTGTTCTTGTCCTGGGAGTACTACAGGCCCAGATATACTAGCTTTTTAACATTAGCCGCTTTCCGACCAGAGGGATTTTTGCAGTTCCTAGAACACGACGTTCCTAGAACCCTTTTTTACTTCCTGTTCCGACTGGACCAATTCGGGGATTTTTAAGTTCCTCTGGCCACAGTTCCTGTAACTCTTTCAGCTCCTACTTCAGGGCAGGATCTTTTCCCTTTTCTGCATAGTGGTGGTTAGATGATGATTGATGATGATGATTATAATAACTAAAAGTCAGTCCATATGGCCACTTGGCCAGTGTGAATGCAAATGGGAAAAAAAACTGTCTTGGGGGAGAGTAGTTAGTAGAACTGTTTAGAAGTGGACTGTTCCTAGAACTAGGTTCCTGGAACTACTTGGTCGGAAAGAGGCTAAAGACAAGAGGCGGCGGCGCAAACGGCATTGTTTACATACTTGCCTGCGTACTTTGCGTGTACCTGGAGGGTTGAACGTATATATCCACTAGGGGGCAGATCAGAGCCATTATATACCCGGCCGACACCATAACATGGTCCTTGACTGGAGTGCGGATCAGCTGCTGACCTGCCTGTCAGATGATATGCTGCCCCCACGTTCATGTGCTGAATTGCATCTTGCGGACGCGTAGCGCAAATTTCTGAAGACGTGCACAACATACGCTCCAAAGGAACGCAGGATACGCGCGGCAGCCATCTTACGTACGCGAACGCGTAGTTAAAAGTACATCCGGTCCTTTAAGCGGACCGATGTTTTAACCCAAACCACAATCTTTTTGCTTTGCGGCATTTTCTTTAGGCCTTTATTTGATAGGACAGCTTAGACATGAAGAGGGAGAGCGGGGGGGAATGACATGCAGCATAGGGCCCCAGGCTGGAGCCAAACCCACGGCCGCGGCGGCAAGGACATAGCCTCTGTACATGGGGCACTAGACTATCTGTCCAATCAGAGTTTTCTGTTGCACAACTAAAACTACTTTTGAATGTACACATGTTCCACCAAAACCAGTTCCTTCCTGAGACTATTTTACAGCGTCGCCCCGTCCCGGAGGGAGTCCAAGAGAAGCGATGCATAATCATGAACTGAATGAGGCACACCCCCACATCACGTTTTAATATTCCTACAGATTCTGTCCCACTCCTCATCATCCAGTGGAATATAGATCAATAAAATGTGTTCAAGTTAGCCTTCTTTCATTTCCTGAAAAACGGTTTTGGCGACTAGACACGGATCAACCTTGAAGAAGAAGGGGGGTATTACTTCATCTACTGTTAGCTGCTGGTTTTATCGTTTTTACCTGTGTAAAATGATTGTTTTTATGTTTTGTGTTGTTTTATTGCTTACCACGGTTTTACAGGTAAGTGTCTTTGAGTACTATGAAAACGCTATATAAATTAAATTTATTATTATTATTATTATTATTATTATACAGTCTGATTAGTCCTGAGACTGGAACAAGCATACCTTCAGAGCAGTGGTTCCCAACTCTAAAAAGGGCTGCTGTAATTCTGAGAAATGTCAAAAATCATTAAAGGGATAAAAAAAAGAAGAAAAAAAAGTAATCTTTCTATCAGGCACTGCTGCACTGACCAATCAAATAGTACATTCCTACTGGATGACTTTATCAAGAAAACAGCGTGTTTCAATTCTTTACCTCATTGTCATCACAACAAAAGATGGAGCCGAGACTCCCCTAATAACTCCAGAGTTGTGAAAACCCTCCCCATAATAACATAAACTGTGTATTAAGCCTCCAAACTCATGGGTCTGTTCTTCAATCTGGATTTCCCGGATTGTATTTCACTGTGGCAACTCCTGATCCACTTTCTGCTGGATTCTTCTCATTTGATCACAATCCATGTACTGTATCATAGAAAAAGGCTGCCATTAGGAAGCTATTAGTTGTGACCCATTTTGAAACATCTGCAGCTTCTTCTGTTGTGCAGTTCAGCCCACAGGAAATGTTTGTCCAGCTAAAATTGTCCACCTGCTGTCAAGACAGTGTTTGTGTTAATAAAGTTGTACTCCCGGTGACCAATCAGAGAGCGCGCTGCTAGGCAGACACGCATCATAATAGGAAGAGTTCTAAAAAGAGAAAATCGTTTGGTGTATATAACCGAGACGACAAGTTAAGAGCAAATAAACTGTATTCACCAGCAGCATTATTTGACACCTGCCATTTCAAACAAAGCATATAGGCTCAGGCGTGGTTTCAGCATGGCATCATATGGGAACCCTGCCAGACAGACATGAACGTTCTCTAAAGTTTCAGCCCCCTCCTATTCAAATGAGTTTATTCCCTGTGTGGCCGTCGCTCCGTGAACTGAGTCTAATGTGTCAAATGTGTCAAATATTCAGCACAATGCTGAAGGAGGCCTTTGTGATGGTGGAGGAGCTGCGGCCAGCTCCTCATCTCTGGAGACGCTGGCCGGCAGAGTGGACCCACTGTCAGATTCAGCTCTTTTGTGTGTCCGTCTTGTCTCGTGGGTCCATTGTGGAGGCTGGACAGGCTGATCCCACCTCGAGGATCCAGCCGTCCTCCCTGCCTTGTATGCATGTCAGCCATCCCCTATTCCCTGGGAGGGATTTCATTACCCCCCTCCCGCCCCTTTTCAAATCAGACGCCTTGAATGCTACACTGATCAAGGAAAAATAATCAACTGCCCTTTTGTTTTAGCAGCCGCTTCAACAAGATAAAATAAAGGTATGGTAATGAGGCCTTATCATGTGCGGTTCAGACGATGGGTGTGATGTGATTTGCCTTCCGGTGGCGTGAGGCTCCCCGCTGCGAGCTGAGGCCTGCAGCCAGCTGACGGAGCTCCAGCACATTCTAATGCTGCTGCTGTTACACCAACCACAGCTCCTACCGCCTGCTGACTGATAACACAGGTCGGATGGATGTGGAGAGAAACAACATTACAGTCATCAGTTCTAAACCTGGCTTTATCCAATGTTCAGATTTCAGTTCTGGACATTTATGCAAATTAGCAATATTTAATACAAGAATGCCATATTTGTATATTTAAACATAGCATTTCCAAAAACTTGTAATACATTTTATTTTTGTCTTAATCAACTGGGGAAGTTTCATGATGTTTTAAAGCCTAGTCACCTACCCCTGTCTACCCCTAAATGAGCTAATTATACTAATTACTAAAATTGCCCAAAATGCAATTTTTAGCAACCAAACTTAATTTCATCCACTAAGGCTGTAGATGATATTTCAATCATAAAAGTTCATAGGAAACAACATTTTTGGGTCCAAGAAGTTTCCAGTAGACTAAGGGCCCTTTCACACCTATAGTTAGTTTGCTCTGGTCCGAATCACTGATCCGAATGTTGGTTTCCCCTTGGTTTGGTTTGGTTTGGTTTGGTCTGGTTTGGTTTGGTTTGGTTTTACACCTGGAAAAAAGCGTACAGAGAAAGTGTTTCTGAAATGGGACGCTGGAGCTGACCCCTCTTGAAGTGGGACAGGCACGGTGTGGTTTCTCTGAGTGCTGCTCTCTGTAACACTGGGCCCAAAACAGCACAGAGACCCAACAGCTCCAGGCAGTCAGAACCGGCTCTGACTCCATCTCCCAACAGTGCAAAGCCAGCCGTTGTGCGTCGTTACGCATGGCGTGCCTTTACCCATCAATTAGATTGTATCTAAAAAGCTAAAGGAATTTATTTAATAGCAAATGACAAACAGTTCTGTGCAAAGAGCATGTAATTAGTAAAACTTCATTTCCATTGTACCTTTCACAATGGTTAAAACATGCTTTAGACCTACAATAAAAACAGACCTAAAAATAAAACAAAAATAAAACGATCTAAAGCCATAAAAATGAGCACTGTATAAAACACTGATATATTAAATTCAATTAAATTTATTAATAGTATCGATTCACAACAAGAGTTATGTCAAGACACTTTACAGATAGAGTAGGTCTAGACCACACTCTATAATTTACAAAGACCCAACAATTCCAGTAACTGAATTGAAATCAATGTGGTCCGCTAGACAGAAGCATCGAAAACAGCATCAGTGTAAACATTATTTGTCCTGTTTATCATATTATTCATGAGAATAAATTCCATAACATGCCAATACAGAAAATGTGAGTTTTTTTTCCGCAAATATAGTTTATAGTTTGTGTAGGATATTAATTGTAAGAATGGCTTTGTGATTTCTTCATATCATCAATGAGAGGCAATATTTCGGTTGGTTTAACACCATGGTCTCAGTTCCCCGTGTTCACCCGTTTCTGACGTCTGGGTCAGCGTGTCCGTGGAGGGCCGCATTTTCCCCTCAAGTTTGCTTTTCATAAATCCCGATTCTTGCGTAGAGAGCGGCGGACATCTTCTTTAGTGCGTAGGCTGTGTTCATAAATGAGGCCCCCTGGTCTCACTCTCCCCCCAGGCAGGCTGGTACCATGCTGGCCCCCCAACTTGGTTTTTGTTTGCTGTCGTGTTTAGTTAAATTCTTGTTTTTGTTAAAGGTTAGGTGAGCATTTACCCTTCCATAGCATCCACCCACAATGCACTACTCATTACTGACATCACATACAGTAGTTTAAAGTGCTCATACTATGCTTTTGGGCTTTTTTCCTTTCCTTTATTGTGTTATATATCTTTTTTGTGCATGTAATAGGTTTACAAAGTGAAAAAGCCCAAAGTCCAAAGTTATAATGCTCGCCTAACTGCTAGCGTAGCAAGCCCTCATACTCTGCTTCTGACTGGCTAGTAGTCCTTACCTAGGTACTGTCAGGGCACGCCCTCATACTCTGCTTCTGACTGGCTAGTAGTCCTTACCTAGGTACTGTCAGGGCACGCCCTCATACTCTGCTTCTGACTGGCTAGTAGTCCTTACCTAGGTACTGTACATGTGCGACTCCCAACAAAGATGGAACAGAAGTGAGATGTCTCGCTCTGTAGCTAAAACAGAGAGCTCAACACACAGGGGGAAAAGAGGAGCTGCAGCAATTTGACAAAATGACAAAAATATGGCGTTTTTTGAAAATTAAACCATGTAAACCTATTCTGGTACAACCTCTCAATACAATTTTGAACCTGAAAATGAGCAGAATATGAGCACTTTAATTTAGTTTAGTTGTATTTAATAAAGATACTTGTTTATTTAAATCGTGGTGTGAAGTGCAGCATGACGGTGGCTGTCAACAATAAATAATGGTTTAAGGAGTGAACCTGCTTCCTGCGTGAACTGTCCCTAGCTGAATGGGGTAGGCCTATGCTACTCTATTTTAACATGGGTGGTTTTTAGAAAGCCTAATATTTTCTGAAGTGGTAAGTGATGTAAAACGTTTGAGAATCGCTGCACTTATTCAACCAATGCAACTCCCTCCATTTCATTTCCCAATCCAAGCCATCTGTCAGAAAGTGGTTCCACTTTATGCATGTCAGATTGTTTACAGGATGTACCAGGATGATCTGTTCTTCTTTGCTTTTCCTATGTCCCTGAATGTAGCATCTTGAAGTGTGTTGTGGCACATTAAAACTCAGTTTCAGA
This sequence comes from Perca flavescens, assembly GCF_004354835.1. NCBI lineage: Eukaryota > Metazoa > Chordata > Actinopteri > Perciformes > Percidae > Perca > Perca flavescens. The sequence continues at coordinate 33,489,139 of NC_041344.1, forward strand.
ACATTCAAATATAGAATATGATTTAGAATACAGATGCTACATTCCCTCCACTGTCTGTGTGTGTGTGTGTCTGTGTGTGTGTGTGTGTGTGTGTGTGTGCTGTGTGTAAGGGCCAGAGTAGGTTGTCGTAGGGGTGTGTTTGAGCCAGAGAGTGGGGTGACGACCCAGAGGAGGGCCTCATTTAAATGAAGCTGCTACACAATGTGAGATTACACTGCGGGGTGTGTGTAGGACATGCTCTGCTCATACAGAGCCAAACCAGCCGAGAAGATAAAGATGAGGAAACGCAGGGAAATTACAGCGCACCGCGGTGCTATCACCCCTCGGCAGAGCTGGAGGTGAGAGATAGAACTGTACTAAAAATGCTGGGCAAAGAAGAACCATCTTTCACAATATTATACACAGGCAGCACGCTGAGCACCAGTATCTGTCCTCGGCACACACACTCTGTTTAAATGGCTGTTTTTCCTCAATGTCAGCCCAGTGAGTTTTGCTGTAAAGACAGCACAGAAACAAAAATCAGTATCAGCTCAGTTACCTAAACATTATTAAACATTCATGTTTAGGAAATGGAGATTTTCTTTGTTTCCCCCAATGGCTTTCAAGGGGCTTGAATAACATATTTGATTTAATTAATATGATTTTTAAAAGCATGAACGCATGAATGTAACAGTGTGTCACCAAATTGTTGGCTGAAGTTGAGGCTAGTTGTGCTCCAGCTCCAAATGGATCCTAACACTCTGGTCCATACACTGTGCCTCGGTCTGCAGTGACCATCTTTAGCGGTGATGACTACTGCCAGCCAAAGACGAGAAGAAACCCAATACCAAGGTACATTTTCCTGAAGAAGAATGTTGTTCCAAGAGTGGAGAGCTGCAGCCAGAGTGGAGGTAAGTTACTGTGTTAACCTGGCATCAGTAAGTCATACACCAAAGAATGGCAGCATAATGGCAACTTCTCCACCTTCCCAGAATGTAGTCAGACATTTATCGCGCGTTAAAAACATTATTGGCGTTAAAAGGAATTTGCGTTAAACCATGAATAGCTCTAACTGTAATTCTTTGTAAGGTCTATTCCATAATGTAGTCAGACACTTATAATAACAATCTGAGTTCGGAAAAGTGCTGCAAATGCGGAAGTGCCTTAACGCTGCTTCCAGCAGGGGGCGACACATGCGGTTGCAAAAGGAGGTCGGTTCCTGTAGAAGTCTATGAGAAAGTGACCCACTTCTCGCTTGATTTATTACCTCAGTAGACATTTTCATCATGAGTTTATGGTCTCAATCGCTAGTTTTAAGTCTTCTGCAACACAGAATGTTAATTTTTTTAATTATGGTATTGTTGATTTTAAAATTGCCGATAAAGCAGTGGGTGTTTTAGGGCGTGGCTATGATGTGATTGCCAGTGAAAGTGTGTAACGTAACGTAGAGTGTAAGGGCTCCCTCACTCCTCCCTCTCATCTAAAATTGTCACATCCCAACCAGGATGGCTGCGCCCTGTAACAGCAAACTCCACAACTCATAGCAGATCTCCACAAACCAATGGGTGACGTCACACATGCTCTGTCCATCAATATTAACGGTCTATGGTCTGGATCAACAGCAGTTCATTTCTCACCTTACTCTCTCTGTGTGTTGCTGTTCTCAAACTCCGCTGGCTTAGGGAAACGACAACAACTTTCGAGCTAGCAAGCCACACACTGAAAATGGCAAGTTATTAAAGGAAATTAAGATTGTTCAATAGGGCAGGCTTGCTTGTGTTTTTTCGGGGAATGATTGTAAATATTCAAAAAGTATATGTTTAGGGCATTTCCTCTCTAACTCGGACGTTTTAGGACCGATTGGTGGGATTGCTGTGGACCAAGTAGACACAGAGATACACTGGTAAGAGCTAATGAGGTTTAACCATGTATCAGCTAATTTAAACAGCTCACGGTACTGTTTCAACAGTTAACTTCATTTCATACCAGTTCCACCAGAACAAGTTCCTTCCCGAGACTACTCTGCAGAGCTGCTGTCGCTGCGTCCGGAGCTTAGTGACGATGTGATTGGTTTAAAGAAATGTGAACAAGCCAGAATGATTTTTTTTCTTATCCCAGAATATATGTGTGGTGCAACGCAAGACTACTCAGACACTAAAACGTGGGAAAATAGGGTCTAGATTGAAAACTACCAAAGTACCCCTTTAAGTTTTTTCTCAAAGTTAAAGTTTATTATTTTATTGTCACATAGTGAGAATCAGACTCCGCATTTGAACCCATCCTATCAGGAGCAGTGGGCAGCAAATGTTACAGCGCTGCTGTGAGGCGACACCACTTAGTTCAGTGAAAACAAATTCAAAACAGACACGGCATTTTATTCCTGTGAGATCATAACGCTATCAAAATTCAGTTGGGGTAAAGTTTCAAATCAGAGCGAATGGAGCCTGTAGTGTGGTAAGAACATAGCCTCTGGGACACATTAGCTGTACTGTAGCTGTGGATGTTCCATCAGCGGGACAGTGTAAGACCTCTATCATTCCAATCAGCCTAACATGACAGTCTCTGCTAATCAGTTAATAAAATAATAGCTCGTGGCTGCACCTGGATCAGCGATCACACAGCAGCACGGTGGGAACCGTCAGCGTTCCACTAATTTAGTGATGAATTGGAGCAATTGCTTTTTTTATGGGCGGCTAAAATGAGCGCTGTGGTTGGACAGGAGCGCGGAGGGGAACAAACCGCTCATAAACAAGCCTTCAGTGACAGATCCGCCGATGTAAAATCACTGGTGACCTTTATATATGTGCAGAGCTGGAAAATCTGCCTCTGGAAGATTATTATAGATTCCTCAGCTTTCTTTTGTCTACGGGCAGCTTTATCTGCAGTGTTGGGGAAAGTTCTGCACTTCGGAGAGTATTTTCTAGTATCTGTCATTTTGAACACTGCACCCCATCCTCTGAACAGAGGGTGAAGGGAAACTATGAATATTTGAAGATATTCATGTGGTTACATAAACATCACATATATTTTTGAAATCCTCTTAACCTTATTCAAAGATTAAAATGTCTTTTTATCATTTAGACTTGACACTGTATTTAATAGTGGGCCAAAGGAGAGAGGGGTTATGATGGAAAAGAGATAAAGAGGGGGCTTCACGCAAAATCAATTAATTAAATTCAATTTCAATTAGATTTTATTAATAGTATCAAATCATAACAAGAGTTATCTCAAGACACTTTACAGATAGAGTAGGTCTAGACCACACTCTATAATTTACAAAGACCCAACAATTCCAGTAATTCCCCCGAGAGCAAGCATTCAGTGTGAGAGTGGCTGTTCGGTACTTAGCAACAGGCCCTAAGGATGGTTCATATTCCTGGTCTCCAGAGGATGAATAAAAATGATTGTAATGACCCACTGACCTTCCCTGTAGTGCCACCATCATTTAAAGTCCAACTGAAATGATATAATATGTCAGTTATTTTGCTACATATGTATATACGTATACACATCTTCTTTGTGGGTTTAATGTCCTGTGTTCTCCTATCCAAAAGGAAGAAATATATTTTATATTTTTTGGTTTCACGGTGGCACAACTGTGCATTAAAGCAGTTGGAATTCTCTTTCCAAATAGACAAAGAAATTATTTGCATGCAGCCAATCAAATGATTTCATTTTAAACCTATTTGCATACAGCAGTTAATTTAAAAATCACTTTGGTAAGATTTGTACCTGTAAAACAAAAAAATGTCCACTTGAAAATGAGCCATGTCATTGCCATGACATTTACTGAGCACATTCATGCTCCCCCCAGGATCATGCTCGGCTAAAGGCTAACCCCAGCAGACCTGCTCTCCGACTGGTTTCACAGCAAATGTCCGCTCCCACTACACTGTGTATTCAGTGCAGTACTGTAAATAGATGGATGACTCTTATCTAATAGTTTAGCCTTAGCTTCAACCGTGAGCCTTTGGCTAAGGTTAGCAGAACTTTCACCAATGGGGACGCCTGGGTAGCTCACCTCGTTGAGCGTGCGCCCGACACACAGAGGCTCAGTCCCTGACGCAGCTGCCGTGGGTTAATCCAGCCTACGGCCTTTAGCTGCATGTCATCCCCCCTCTCTCTCTCTCTCTCCTTTTATGTCTTCAGCTGTACTATCAAATAAAGGCCTTAAATGCCCAAACAATAAACTTCCAAGGCATCTGCCTTGGAAGAACAGCCAATAAAAATGCTCACTCTCTCCGTGAAATGACCTGCGATTGGCCAAAGTCTCAGTCTCTGTCATGGGCGAGATTTTCTAAAGCCGGAAAAATGAGCCAAGGAGGAGATACAGAAGCCCAGTTTTCTCTTAAACCACTTGAATTACAATATCCTGAAAGATTATTTTGGAATTTTTGCCCAACGACACCAAAAATAAACTACCTACACCATGTTTAAGCAGATTGCCACATGTAATAGAAGAGATGAAAACAGCCATGAGTCAAAAACAAACTCATAAACAAGCAATGAGGGGCTTAAAGCTGATGTGGACCCCCGTCTCCTCAGGAGCCAATCAGAAGGTCTATTTTTAGAGGTTGTGAGCGAAGCAGCAGATGGTATTTGAGAGGGAGTGGGGTGCAATTTACAGTAAACAGATTTTTTATTCTTGGCAGGTCATGGAGAGAGCTACAACAGTATGGCGATTTAATAAGAGTACTCACACAAACTGGCAGGACCAGACTTAAGTGAGATAGAGTAACCTCAGCATGACTCTGAAACAAGCCCTGCAGCCACTGACTTGTTTGCTCTGGCAAATTGTGTATCTTTGGTTGCACAAGGTGGATTGAAAACCTCTACAGCCTGTTATGTTTTTTGAAGAGCAGATACAAGGAATACAATCTTCAAACAGACAATGTTGTAGGAAAGGTAATGGTCTGGAAATGTAATGACCAGACATTTATTTATTTGGAATAAAAATAAAACCCATGTCTACATGCTAATGTGGGTTTAGAAAAAGCCTTTACCTGGTGAAAGGTGAGGCATTAAATGTACCAATGTACACAGTATCAACCCAAACCTTCATTAAGGTTGTACAAGGACTTGTGTTGTAGTGTTGCCATAGAATAATCAGACTACATTTTAGAACAACTTGACCCCATGTTTGTAAAGATGAACTCAGTTAGATCATATTCATAAATTCACATTTATGATACAAGAAAACAAATCAAAAGACACAAAAGAGCTTTCAGCTGATAAAATGTACCCTCTGAAGGCTGCAACAAAGTACCATGATGCTATGCTACTATGCTGGCAGCGAGTGCACTGTAGTTAATGGCCAAGGTATAAACAATTATTTTTCAAATGGTAGCTGTAATGCAACATCATGAGACTGTATGAGTCAAGTATGAGTCACCCACCGTACTTCAATAAAAAAATGAAAAGAATTCTACTTAAAACAGTATTCATACATATCATTATAGTTTTCTTAAAGGAACACGCCGACTTATTGGGAATTTAGCTTATTCACCGTAACCCCCAGAGTTACACAAGTCCATACATACCCTTCTCATCTCCGTGTGTGCTGTAAGGCTGTCTGATGGCTCCAGCAGCATCAGCCCATCACAGAACATGCAGGTGAATGGTTCCAGTAATCCTACTGCTCCCAATAAGTGACAAAATAACACCAACATGTTCCTATTTACATGTTGTGATTTATAGAGTCACAGCGTGTACAAAAAACAACGTAACATGAGACACAGCCGTCTTTTAACAGTAAACAACCCGGTAACTATATTCTCAGACAGGCTTGCTGCGAGCATATCACTCAGCCCAAGTACTATATTCTTCCGCCTGAGAATATAGTTCCTGGTTTGTTTACGGTTAGAAGACGGCTGTGTCTCATGTTACGTTGTTTTTTGTACACGCTGTGACTCTATAAATCACAACATGTAAATAGGAACATGTTTGTGTTATTTTGTCACTTATTGGGAGCAGTAGGATTACTGGAACCATTCACCTGCATGTTCTGTGATGGGCTGATGCTGCTGGAGCCGTCAGACAGCCTTACAGCACGCACAGAGATGAGAAGGGTATGTATCGACTTAAACTCTGGGGGTTACGGTGAATAAGCTAAATTCCCAATAAGTCGGCGTGTTCCTTTAAGAAACTCAAGGCAAGTCTCGAGTTCAGTCTCAAGTCTTTACATACAAGACAAAGCCAAGTTTCAAGAAATTCAAAACCAGTCTCAAATCAAGTCTAAAGTAATCTAAAGGCATCTACAATAGTGGTGAAGTTGCAGATTGCAACCAACTGAATACCCCTCCACTCACTCCTCCGCTCACCCCTCCCTTTTCAAGAGTGAAGGGAAGCTACGGTGGCCTTTAGGTAACATAAAAACGTGAAAGGCCCTCTCTAGAGCCAGTGTTTGGTTTGTCTGTTCTGGCTACAGTGTAACATGGCCAACTCCATGGAAGAGGACCCGCTCTCTATGTAAATACTAAGAGCTAGTGGTGGGCGGATCAATCCAAATATCGATAACATCTGGTATTGGTATTAATATTGATCAATACCAGTATTATGAGATGGATACTTTAGTTTCAGTTTCTCTCCAGTATGCACCGCTGTGGTTTCATCAGAGAGGCGACCTGGCTGTCGGTGTCGGTGTCCCAGCGTGGAGCAGGCACACTTTCCTCCTCCTCCCCTCTCTTGTGATTTGATGTTGTACCGTCATGTGACTCAGCAGCGCACGCACACACAAGAAGGACAGAGACGGAGCAGAAGAACAGCAGGGCTATATTTTCAGGCCGAAAATGAAACAACGGCAAATAATTTGTAAAAAGGCTGTAAGATACAGTGGTAAGACAACACATGTATACAAGCATATACAAATTCTGTCCTGGGTTTTAATTTATTAATAATAAATAAATAAATAATCACAAAACCACTTAAAGGTCATGATAATTCATTCAGATTTAGCAATTTGATGATGCATCCCCCTTAATTATTAAAAAGTATCGGTATCATATTGGTATCGGCGATACTGGCCCTGTATTTACTTGGTATCGGATCGATACAAAATTTTGCAGTATTGTACACCACTACTAAGAGCTAATGAAAAGCTTTAGGTGATTATACACTAATGAAAACATAGTTATGAATATTATATTCCATTTCTATTTCATATATATATATATATATATATACCTACTGTGTTTGGCCGTGATTCATACATCTAAATGGAGTTATTTCAGGTAGGTCAGCAGTTCTTTATGGCAAGGTAAAGCTTCTTTGATTACAAGCTTAACACTGTAACAGCTATAGCTCCACCTCCATCATATCAGCACACTGACAGCTTGATATCTAGTTTTTATTAACCCTTAACCCAACCGCACGGCCAGTCCCTCCAAACCAATATAGCAGTTTAACCCTACTGTACATGGTATGGTTGTTTGTTCATGAACAGCAACGTGTTTGGACAACATATGGGAGGAAAAGGCGACAGTGATGTGTGTGTCCTTGGAGGACCGAGAAGAATGGCAGGAGCTGGGCTCAGCAGCAGTGTCCTCTGAGGTGGATGTTTTATGAGACGGAGGGAAACTGTGTGGCTGACCCCTAACCGTGAGCCTCTGCCCTACCACACACACACACACACACACACACACACACTCAACTACACATTCATCAGTCTGATACACTGAGACTGCTGATACGTGCTCTTCACAATTAAACATGTTTCACTGAAAATAAGAATGGGGCTGAACACATCATAATAACCACAGGTTATTTTTTTTCTCCATAAAATAGAACTACAAAAAGAAGAATGCTCCACTTGCAGCAACAGATAATGTGAGCAGCATATATTTCTCCATCATCTTATCCACTCCTCTATAGGGTCTTTTACTGGTTGAGGTATTTTGGAGGTACTGTATATGAGCTGATCATTTTCAGAAGGGAGACGATTCTCGGTTAAGGCTCACTGGTGGGTGATGTCTGTATGAATTACACCTCCCATAAAGCTGTAATAGGAAGGACAATCAGCAGCTTGTATCTGTGCAGCCTTGCAGGGTATTTACCTTTTTATGTGGGTGTAAATTTGACATGTGCCAAGGACAAGCCTCTTTCCAGATGTCTTTCCTTTTTGTATTGACTCATAGGGCCACATAGTAGTACAAACTCCTAGCCAAGATAGAGCAAAACATTAACATCTGGGCCTGGCGGGGTCGTACACGATGGTCTAAATGCAAAATCTAAATATATATATATATATATATATATATATATATATATATAGATATATATATATTATATATATATATCTATAGATATAGATATATATATCTATATAGGGAATCATAGTTATTAAACATGCAAAGGAAAGAATATTTTTTTACATATGCAGTGGCTACATAATTAAAGAATGTGCTTTCCTTTGAGCCATTACATTTAACTACCAGCTGTACAGTATGGAAGGGAAAACCGACCGAGTGAATGTATTTTGAGTATAAAGCTGTCTGCCTAAGAGCTCTGATTGCTGCTTGTTAGATCTGTCATAACAGCTGCAGTTAACATGCACGCAGGACCAGACTGAATTATGGGTTTTTGGTCTGATGAAAGAAAGAACAGAAGTGGGTGAACATTTATGAATCATAGCTTTAGTTTTTGAAACTTGGAAATGTGTTTATTTCCATGTTTTTATGAGCCGTTTCTCCCAGAGAGGATCTGCCAATCAATCATTGACTGAAGCGATTAGCAGACACACCTTTAATGAAGCATACATAATTCCTACATGTATAAAACCTACCTGTACGAGATGCTGTGTGCTAGTAACAGTGTTAAACCTTTATGAACTGGCTTCAATACTGCCAAAAGAGTCTGCAATACAGACATTTAATTATATGGCAAATATTCTATATCTAATAGGGAATAAAAACTGTTTTCATTTATTGTCCAGTTAGTGACTGAGCTAGCTAGCCAGCTAGCTTGGCCAGTGTTAGCAGTTAGCTTAACAGCAGTAACAATCAATGTTAGGCTATGTCATCAAGCTTCCAGCAACTGCAGTTTTGCAAGGATTAACTTCACTGTAGTTTGTGGTGCGACCAGGGACTTACACCAAACAAGGTCGAGATCATTTGGATGCATTTTTTCGCTTACTGGTAACATCAAAATCCTCTCGACGGTTGTGCATTGAGAGAGCAGACCCTCCTGTTGAAGTTGTGTAAGACATTAACTTTGTTAGTTATACAGTATTATACAGTATTTATACAGTATATATAATATATAGTCTCGCATGGCTAGTCTAGCATTCCTGGATGGGAGAGAAACGTGCTCTGGTTTATTGGCATTTCTTTAAACCAATCACAATCATCTTGGGGCGTCACTAAACACCAGACAGAGCCACGGTGCCTCTGCTAAATAGTCTCAGGAAGGAACTTGTTTTGGTGGAACATGTGTACGTTCAAAAGTAGTTTTAGTCGTGCAACAAAAATCTCTGATTGGACAGATAGTCTAGCTAGCTGTCTGGATTTACCCTGCAGAGATCTGAGGAGCAGTTAACCATAGTCCTCACAAATCCACCGGAGGTTAGAACGCCAACACAAAGGAAGAGGAAGGGGACGGACAATCCGGCCGAAATGAGGGACATCCGGCTGAATTTCTGGCAGCACCGGAGCAATCCCGGGAATGAAATGTCGATATAGACTATATAATATATAATAAGCATTAAAAGTACATAAGATTTTTTTCTGTCCTTGTGCACAAATGCACCATGAACTGTGTCTCTGTGGGTTGATATTCATCACTAATCAATACCAATGCTTCGCTGATTAGTTTTCTCATCAATTTGAGTCGCACTTAGAACTGCTCTATAGCAATTTTCAGTGTGTGCCAGCGGCTTACATCAAATAAAGACTGAGGTCCACACTTGATCTGATCATGTGTGTGAATGGAGGCAGAGAGGCTGCTGTCAGAAGCTCCTTTAAATAAATGTCTGGAAAGACAGTATGCATTAGAGTACACAGCACAGATACATGACTGGGTTCTGTGTGGTTACACGGAGCACAATGATGTACATGCACACTAGTACACACAGACAGCAGCCGGAGCAATAAAGCAGCAGAGTTTGTCATTAAAGTAAAGCTGGAAAAGGTCATCCAAACATCTTCTCCCCATGGAGGAGATGTTCTCTTTGGAATTATCCACAGCAATTAAAATGGAGAAGTGCCGAATAAGAACACTCTGAAATCTTCTGGTAAATGTCACCATGAAAGCAACTCTTACTTTGCTGCTGATGTAACTTACAGGCTACATGCTTGGCTGGCACACAGTTAGCTGGGGTGAACTGTGGACATCAAAACACACACCCATCTGATGTGTGTTAGCAGCTGCAACACTCTTCCTGGGTCAAAACATTTGACACAAATGTAATCTCCATTTTTGTTGCCAAGCACTCGTTGCGTTTTATTACTGTTTGCCTTTCTATGGTTTGTGCTGGACCAAACAAGATTAGTAAGGCAGTCCTTCCAGAAAAATGCAGAGTTTTTTTTATGCGGCACATTTTCTTAAAAAATGCGATGGAATATGCAGGATATTTATGCAATTTTATGTGATGAAATTGCGGGAACTTGTATAAACTGTGGTTTGATGAAAAAGAGAAATAAAAGTGATTTCCCCCTCCCCCAACACCCTGCTTTTCGATGATGTTCACGTTGTGTAATTGTGTCATAACGTTCCCATGGCAACATGGGAAAAGGATGCTCTTGTGTGAAGTAAATGCAACATTTTTCAACTTTCTGCTAAGATATATGGGACTTTTTTTGCAACAAAAATGCAGGGATTATGAAATCATGCAAGCCAACAATATTTTGTGCGGAAATTGGCAATTTATGTGGCGAAAGTGCGGCGTATTTGAAAAAAAACGGTCCCCGCATTAATATGCAGACTTTAGCTGATTATGTATTGAATTATGCGATGACATAATCGCGTTTTTCTGGAGGGACTGGTAAGGTACTTGCAGTTTTGGACAGTACTGTCAGGGGGTGGTGATGGCCCAGTGGATATAACACATACCTTTGGTGTGGGAGACCTAGGTTCAATTCCCACTGCGATACATCAACCAATGTGTCCCTGAGCAAGGCACTTAACCCCTAGTTGCTCCAGAGGAGTGCGACCTCTGACATATAGCAATTGTAAGTCGCTTTGGATAAAAAGCGTCAGCTAAATGACATGAAATGTCAGTTTGTCCATCACTTTGGTCTAGAGCATAGTCTCGCATGGCCAGACCTTCCTCCACAGCGCTCCAGAGGAGGGTCTGTGTAGTCCACACAGCATTCCTGGATGGGAGAAAAACATGCTCTGGTTTATTGGCATTTCTTTAAACCAATCACAATTGTCATGGGTGGCGCTAAGCTCCGCATGGTGCCTCTGCTAAACAGTCTCAGGAAGGAACTTGTTTTGATGGAACATGTGTACGTTCAAAAGTAGTTTTAGTCGTGCAACAGAAAACTCAGATTGGACAGATAGTCTAGCTAGCTGTCTGGATTTACCGATAATGCATGTCTTCTTCTTCTTAGTCAACGAAAAAAGTCATGGTATAGTAGACACAGTTCTTGGGTGGTGGTGGTGGTGGTGTGGGGGGGGATGTAACATGGATGTGAGGACAGAACAAAGCGAGCAGAGTTTCCTCTGTGAGCACCGCTCCTGCTCTGCGTATTATTCTCATCATCGGGGGAGCTGTTTAGTATGCTGTGGGTGTAAATGGGAGATTGGCGGGACACTGGGTGGCAGAGCGGGCCACTCTGTCATTAATGTGCCCATCGCTGTTATCATACGCCTAATGACATCGCTCTCAGATGGCATGCTGGGAGCCTGACTGCGGGGAGCCTGGCTCAAACATCTGCAGGCGCCAACGCCTCCTGTCATCAATTTCAACATGTCGCTTCACCAAAATCTGAGACCTCCCGATAATGTCTTTCACGGTTCAGTAGTCTTACAGGGCTTCCCTCCTGCCTGGCCTTGAAATGGGCAAATTAATAGTTCCTTTGAAACAAATTGGAATTACACCCCTCGATGCCTTAATGTCAGAATGCGAGAGCGCTGACGTCCCGGGTCTGACTGCTGATGGAATATAAAGATCTGAGGAACACACTGGAGGGGAGGACAGTGTGAGGGGGGTGTAAAGATATGCAGGACCCCCCCTCACACACACACACACACACATTCCTCCTTCCCTGCTCAGCATGGACCTGTACAGTACTACTGTGTGATCTGTGTGAATGGAACCAGTGTTTAATTCTCAGCATTAAGAGGGAAACCCTTCGGCCCTGTAAACACTATGAGACTGAACAGTCTCATGAGACCTAATCCAGTAATGACTGACTTTGTATCATTTATTACAGAGCTGTTTCCATAGAAACGACAGCATTGCCTCTAAATCTTTTTTTTTATCTTCCTTTGTCATGTTTACATACTGTACTTTTGGACAGACATTTGTTGAGTGCGGAAGAGGATTAGGGCCACATGTAAAAAAATATATATATTTGAGTTCTGACTTTAATCTCAAAATTCTGAGCTTAAACTCAGAATAGTAACTTTATGCCATAATCATACTGCACAATTGTTTTGTCTTTCATGACAGTCACTATGTCACACATAGTGCCATAAATGCCTTGTCATACAACATATATACATCAAAACGTACTGTAGGTATGCTTGTCTACTTTCAGACAATGTGCTCATTTAAGCAATAGGATTTATACATTTTGCTCGGTGAGCTTCCAAATGACAACAGTTCCAAATCTTCCTCCATTCGCTGCCATCTTAAACATCCTTGACATTTCCACGAAAAGGCACAGCAAACCACTTTTTAGAATCGCTGATATGCCCACATTTTTTGAATTCTTCCACATACATTTCTTTCACAGGTGGCTCTCAGTGTCCCTTAGTGGCAGCAGACTGACCCAGGTGACAGAGATCAAAGGGACCTCCTCCTCTGATTAGTAAGCATGACGCAGCACTTTCACCAGACAGTCAAATTGCAACTACAGACAGTAATATGAAGTCATATAGTAATATGAAGATTAACACAACATTATGGTTAATTTACACACACACACACACACACATGCACATGGTTCTTCATTGGTCAATTGCCCCTGGGTGGCCTAGTGGTAGAGGCTCTGTCCTTGATGAAGGGGCCGCAGGTTCGATTCTGACCTGCGGCTCCACTGCAAACGTGTCGTTTTCATTCATTATTGTGCACCGATGTGTCCTAATTGACTTAAAAGAAACTCAGTCACTCGATGTCTGCATCAGAGCGTGTCACACAGCGTGACACAAACGCCGTCTGACGCAAAGCACGATTGTTGGTGAACAAATAGCAGATGTATTCCACCAAAATGTCACAACAAAACTGAAACTGCAAACTCCAGTTGAACCACCACTGCAAACCCTTCCGGTTTACACAGCATCGGCTTTTTTAATACAGCCAGTACTTGTCAAAAACCGTAGCTCACACTGCGACCTTTTCCACCTTTAACTTTAGCATTTGCTTTTAAAAAAAACTTTAATTATTCCACATCTCTTTTTCATTAGTGGTGTTATTCAACTTGTCAATGAAATTCATACTTATTAAAACCATTCCCACTTTTCCAACTATTCTCACTACTTCAACTTCTTCTTACAGATTTAAGCTATTAATTCAGTTTAGCTTTAGCAATTTAGCTTTTCAGCATTCACACACATTTTCTAGTTATATATGTTTGTCTGCTTGACAATCCCATTTTACAGCAATAAAAATTAAAGTGAGATGAACACAGAGACATTTATCATTTTAGATAAAACAGATGTTGACAAAGTTTCCTTTTGGGGACATCATTTGAAATTGGCAAAAAATTTGAAGTTGGAAAAAAGGTAATAAATTGCTATATTTTGCAGAATATTGTTGCTGGGATAAAGCCTTATTCGCCTACATCAGTGATTCTCATTCGTTTTTATTGTTTACATGTACTATAATTTTGTGATTGTTCCTTCATTATGTATATCATTGGGTATGATCAGATTAATTTTATGATCAGATTATTTATTGTACTGTAATTTTGGAGATTGTTTTTGTTTCTTTTTATTTGTGCTGTAATCTGGGCATCATTGGAAAAAAAGAGTTTGCTCTCAATGGCCCTCCCTGAATAAATAAAGGTTATAATAATAAGCAGTGCAGCCAGAGATGTAGCTATGCGACACTAGTCAGACACGAAATATGCCAAGAACCACCTTGATGGATACAGCTCAAACATTTAATGTGCATTGAGTATCAGTTATAGAGAAGCAAAAAACTTTTGCAGTTCAGATTTATTGGCACTTTAAGGGATAATTCCAGATTTACTGTGAGAGTGTGACAGTGTTTTGGCCCGACAGTAGTCTGTGGTCAAATCTACTGATTTGTTGGTTCTCTGATAACAGTCATACGCTATATGTAATCATCACTTCAAATCAACCTTACATTTCTCCTAATCTGGAGTAAAATAAGTGTCAAGTTACATGTGGTGGCTAATTTGAGAGAGTGAGGGCCGTCCACACCAAGAACAACAACTAGAACGATAACTATAAAAATATAGTTTTTTAAATCGTTCTCACCCCAGTGGATGGCCGAGTCCACACCACGACAGCGGAGAACGATATCGTTGGGATCACTTTCTATAGAAACGCTGACAGCCAATCAGAATCCATCTGAATTTACAACATGGCGTGGCGGAGAGAGACACGGTGGAGAGATCTGTTTTCACACAGGTGCACTAGTGGCGGGACTTTTCCAGTCGCTACGGGGCTAAGATCCTTCAGCTCGGTGTGTTTTAAACGTCAGTAGCCTACTTTGAAACTATTTCTCATGTCACAGAAACCACTGATAATTCAGATTCACTGTGAGTGAATCTTGTGTTTTGGGTGTTGTTATCATACAGTCGTGTTTTTGTTCCGGTGCGCTGCACGTACAGATCTGACAACCGCCCGCCTGCTCGATGTGGCGCTGTGTTGCCCGGAAAAGGCAGCGAGTTCTGCGCCCCAGGGACTGCCGGTAGACTTATTTGGTTCCTAAAATGTAGGCTACCTGAATCCACAAATATAGGCTATAAGATATTACTACAGAAATTCCTGTAATCGTACGTCGCAATGTCTGCTGTATATTATGTATTATTATCAGCTGGAGCGTGCAGTGCGAGCTTGGCGTCCCTGTTTGCAGAACGTTATAGTTTTTTTTTTAGCATTGTGGATGTTACATCATTATAGTTATGGATATAGTTATGGTTATAGTTATGGTTGTTGGTGTGGGCGGGCTGGCTGTGAACATTTTCAGTTGCTAAACTTTGCGGACAAGTGAGTGATGACTCCCAGGGAGCTCTGGAGACTACTAGCAGGCCAGAGAACCAGAGAAAAAGAACCCTAAATGAATTTGACTTTACAAGGTATGTAAATACAATCTCTGAGTAGACACTTGTCCTAAACATGGGAGATTTTAATACAAATCTAATAACAAAATAGATTGGTATGTAGCACTTAAAGATACTGCATGATTACAAAAAGTTAATTTTCAACACAAAAACCAAGCTCAATACTTCACATACTGTAAGTGTAAATACGTGAGAAAATAAGTAGATATTTCAAATGGGGGAAGTAAGAAGATATGTATGAAATATAAAAAATAAAATCCTCCAGGCAAATGTAGAGTGAAATGCGTTCGAAGACGGTGGAAAGCACTTCGCCGGTGAAGCCAGAGCGGTGTGAGCGTGCTCGGCGAGGGGAAGAAGTGTTCTGTGGACTTGGAGAGAAAAGAACACCCCCCCCCCCCCCCCCCACACACACACACACACACACACACACACACACACACACACACACGCACGCACGCACGCACTCTGCTAGCTTCATCTTGTAAACAGGACGCTGAGGATACTCTGTGTGGAAACACTGTCTGGTGATCATTAGTGTATGAAAATAGATTGCATGAAACGTGTCATAAATCCATCAGGTGGCTGGGCGGTAACGGTCTGCTGTAGAAGCAGCATTGTGCTGTGTGTGCGCCCGTGTGGCTGGAGGCTGTGATGCGCTGCTTCATGAAGTTGTCTGAAATCTGAGAGATGTGTGTCCGTCTGTCCAGCCTCGTTCATAAAAAGTACAAACTCTACCCCTTGAATCTAAAGATATCACCATTTAAATAGTGTTTTTTTTCTCTAAAATACACCTCTGGTTGCTGAACTGTCCGGAGTGGAAGCTATCCGCTGAAACTTTGGGAGGCTAGTAGAAAGTTAGGTGTGCTGTAGTCTGAACAGAAATGGAAAGACTGGAGGTCAAGCAGCGGAGCAGCGGTGGGTCTGTGTCCTCTGGCTCGGCTTCAGTTTGGAATCTCCTGCTCTGCCGTTTCCTCTTTAACAGAGTCATCTTCCTCCGGCTGCTCCTCTTCTTCGTCCTCCTCCTGGAAACACAGGACACATCATACAGTCACCTTTACACATTCACTTCAATTGTATTTATAGTATCAAATCATAACAAGAGTTATCTTTACAGATAGAGTAGGTGTAGACCACACTCTATAATTTACAAAGACTCAACAATTCCAGTAATTCCCCCAAGAGCAAGCATTTAGTGCGACAGTGGTGAGGAACAACTCCATTTTAGGAAGAAACCTGGGACAGACCCAGGCTCTTGGTAGGAGGTGTCTGACGGTGCCGGTTGGGGGGGTGATGAACAGTGGCGATAACAGTCACAATAAAGATAATGGAACTATGACTAGAAATGTCACTGTTAGCAATGGACAGGAAGAAAAACTAAACAGACCCTTCATTTCTCTGTGAAGGTGTTATAACAACCTAAACTTATCCTGCTGTCTGACTTATGTTTGTACTACAGACTGCAGGAATACACAGATGTACCAGCACACTATCCCCAAGTATTGCATTCATATTTGACAATTGACAACTCCAAATTTACATCCAGGGCCAACTCCCAGAAATGCTTGTAGTCCCAGAAATGCTTGTTACTAATCCTAGCTTCTGGGGAGTTTACTCCCCGGAGTCCTTATGTTTTTTTTCCCCCAGCGTATTTCCTTGGAGAACGTTGGCACCAAGATCCTGGTTCCAGCTGTCGCCGTGGTCCTGCTGCACTCCCTGCCGAGCTCAGCGGTGCCCTGCAATGTCATGCTGCTTCCTGCTGAACCCTGCTGCTTCCTGCTGAACCCTGCAGCTCCCCGCTACATCCAGTCACTGTTCCACTATTAATGTGACTATTATCGCCACTGTTCATCACACCCCCAACCGGCCCGTCAGACACCGCCTACCAAGAGCCTGGGTCTGTCCGAGGTTTCTTCCCAAGAGGGAGTTTTTCCTCGCCACTGTCGCACTGCTTGCTCTTGAGGGAATTACTGTAATTGTTGGAAATTGTTGGGGCTTTGTAAATTATAGAGTGTGGTCTAGACCTACTCTATCTGTAAAGTGTCTCGAGATAACTCTTGTTATGATTTGATACTATAAATAAAATTGAATTGAATTGAATTGAATTGAACTCTTAGTGCCAGAAGTAGTTTGTCGTTTATGTAGTAATGTAGAAGTGGCTCACAAACCTGCAATAAATGTCATACTGTATGTCACACTGTATTGCCGCAATTGTGATTGGTTTAAAGAAATACAAACAAATATGAATGTTAAAAGCCACCCATTATGCTTTCTCGTATTTTCTGTCATATCTATAATTTGAAAATATCGGATGGTCGTATTATACAGCAGACTGGGCTTTTTTCTGGAAGGGGGCTTAAAGAGACAGACGCTCTACTGTACTGTAGCGCAGACACAGATCATGGGAAACGTGAGCAAAACAGTATGGTGTCAAAGTGTAAAAGCTGTGAGTGACAGTGTTTTTATTCAATAAATATACAGTACATTTTTATGTATGGATGTTTAATGTACCGTACATATTTAATCAGTGTCCCTTAAAAACCTGGATACTGTTGTTCATGTGTCTAAGTGACTGATGGGAGCAACAATCTTTGACACTGGTCCAGTATTGAGCGAGAACGCTGCAGCGGAGAAACAAGCTACAATGAAAGTTATTAGGCAATTGCGCAACGTCAATTTATTTCCACAAATATGCTTGTTTTGCCACTGACATGCTCAAAATATTAAGATTAAGTGTCAGATTAAGGGTCTGACAACGTTATGGAAAGGATTTCTAAGGATGTCAACATTTTTATTAAGAGTTAGATCCTTTTTTTAAACATCCGCGAAATTGCGTTCGCTAAACCCACCAGACTAACAGTCATTTTAGCATCGTAAAATACACTTCATTCAAAGTCAACAAACACAAAATAAAACGATGAAAAGCCTTTCCAATTTTCCAACAATCACCACTCTGGTTTGGTTAACATAAACACATAATTTACCGATTTGCAGGTGAAAATATGCTGGGGCTATACATGTTAAAAGTACTGTTAATTTAAATGGAGTCTGGGGGGTTTAGCAATCTCTGAGCTGTTTCTGGTTAAACAAAGAGGATTTTACCCTTTTAAAAAAAGGTCTCTCTCTGTGGGGATCCTTTCCATATTGTTATCAGACACTTATAGCAATCTGAGCCTGTCAGTGGCACAAACAGCACTTTTAGTGGACAAAATTGAAGCAAAAATTAGCCCTGTAGGGTTACATTGCAGCCCGGTTCGCGGCTGCCGGTCACAGAGTTCTCGCTCAATACTGGACCACTTTCAAAGACTGTTGTTCCCATCAGTCACTTACACAAAAAAACATGGGAAAATACGGTCCAGGTTGAAAAATCCAGAAGCTACCCTATAAATTCCATCAAAATCAGGATGATGGTGTTTTAATTCCACTACAATGATTGATGAATAATTAACTAAAACTGCTGTATTGCCCACCTTAAACTGTGTCTCTCTGATGTCAAACCCAGTGTTTTCATCATTATTCTGTTCTATGGTATGTCCTGGAAACAGTTACACAAAGAATAGAAGATTAAAGTTTATAAAAAATAAATTATGAAACAGCTCCTAAATGTAAACGCCAGTTTTACAGCCAACAAAAAAGAAAGTGACACAGAGAGAGCAGGAGTCATGGTGGGCCAACCGAGGAGCCAGCTGATTTTAGTAAAACAGACAAAGTGAAAGTGACAGTGGTGAGAGCTGCAGCAGTGATTAAACGACTCTGACAGATACAATTATCCCCCCCTCCAGAGGTTAATAAACACATCTACACATCAGAATGTGTGATCGCCGGGTTAGGACCTGCAGCCCACAGCGCCTCATGAATCCCCATTCCTCCAGCTAGCTGTTCCGTTCTAATTCTCTGTCAGTCACGCATGCTTTCACTCCCATATGGACTCTTTGTGTGTACTCACATAAATGTACAGAGATTATTTCTTAAATATTGTAGCGTGTCCCAGCTGTGTGCTCGCTAATTAAAAAAAATACATCTTTTAACAATAGATTGTAGGGGGAATTTTACTGGCAGACTAATTCAACATTAGACCCTGGGGTGAAAAAACAAGGACATGCAGTCGCTATTCATACTTTTAAAAAACAAAGCATTTGGTCTAAATATTCTCTACGCTGTAGTTATATCTGGAAAATTATCTGTGCAGCTTTATAACAATAGCTCCATGGCTTAATGTTAACAAAAGCATGCTAACATGCTCACCATGACAAAGCTAACACGATGTTTAGCAAGTATAGTGCAGGCCAAAAGTTTGGACACACCTTCTCATTCAATGCGCTTCCTTTATTTTCATGACTATTTACATTGTAGATTCTCACTGAAGGCATCAAAACTATGAATGAACACATGTGGAATTATGTACTTAACAAAAAAGTGTGAAATAACTGAAAACATGTCTTATATTCTAGTTTCTTCAAAGTCGCCACCCTTTGATCTGATTACTGCTTTGCACACTCTTGGCATTCTCTTGAAGAGCTTCAAGACGTAGTCACCTTAAATGGTTTTCCAACAGTCTTGAAGGAGTTCCCAGAGATGCTTAGCACTTGTTGGCCCTTTTGCCTTCACTCTGAGGTCCAGCTCACCCCAAACCATCTCGATTGGGTTCAGGTCTGGTGACTGTGGAGGCCAGGTCATCTGGCGCAGCACTCCATCACTCTCCTTCTTGGTCAAATAGCCCTTACACAGCCTGGAGGTGTGTTTGGGGTCACTGTCCTGTTGAAAAATAAATGATGGTCCAACTAAACGCAAACTGGATGGGATGGCATGTTGCTGCAGGATGCTGTGATAGCCATGCTGGTTCAGTGTGCCTTCAATTTTGAATAAATCCCCAACAGTGTCACCAGCAAAGCACCCCCACACCATCACACCTCCTCCTCCATGATTAACGGTGGGAACCAGGCATGTAGAATCCATCCGTTCACCTTTTCTGCATCGCACAAAGACACGGCGATTGGAACCAAAGATCTCAAATTTGGACTCATCAGACCAAAGCACAGATTTCCACTGGTCTAATGTCCATTCCTTGTGTTTCTTGGCCCAAACAAATCTCTTCTGCTTGTTGCCTCTCCTTAGCAGTGGTTTCCTAGCAGCTACTTGACCATGAAGGCCTGATTCACGCAGTCTCCTCTTAACAGTTGTTCTAGAGATGTGTCAGCTGCTAGAACTCTATGTGTCATTCATCCTGGTCTCTAATCTGAGCTGCTGTTAACTTGTGATTTCTGAGGCTGGTGACTCGGATGAACTTATCCTCAGCAGCAGAGGTGACTCTTGGTCTTCCTTTCCTGGGCCGGTCCTCATGTGAGCCAGTTTCGTTGTAGCGCTTGATGGTTTTTGCGACTGCACTTGGGGACACTTTCAAAGTTTTCGCAATTTTCCGGACTGACTGACCTTCATTTGTTAAAGTAATGATGGCCACTCGTTTCTCTTTACTTAGCTGATTGGTTCTTGCCATAATATGAATTCTAACAGTTGTCCAATAGGGCTGTCGGCTGTGTATCAACCTGACTTCTGCACAACACAACTGATGGTCCCAACCCCATTAATAAGGGATATAATTCCACTAATGAACCCTGACAAGGCACACCTGTGAAGGTAAAACCATTTCAGGTGACTACCTCATGAAGCTCATTGAGAGAACACCAAGGGTTTGCAGCGCTATCAAAAAAGCAAAGGGTGGCTACTTTGAGGAATCTTAAATATAAGACATGTTTTCAGTTATTTCACACTTTTTTGTTAAGTACATAATTCCACATGTGTTCATTCATAGTTTTGATGCCTTCAGTGAGAATCTACAATGTAAATAGTCATGAAAATAAATGAAACGCATTGAATGAGAAGGTGTGTCCAAACTTTTGGCCTGTACTGTATATTGTTGACTATGTTCACCAGCTTAGTTTTAGCGGGCTAGCATGCTAACATTTGCCGTCCAAAAGTATTGTATAGTATATATATATATATATATATATATATATATATATATATATATATATATAATATGGATATATAATAAGACCTGGGTACGGAGTTTGAGGCGGAGCCCCGTTCATTCGTTGCTCAGTGGCGCATAAAGCCATAATGGAGCCAAAAATTACCTGGATGATCGGTACTGTGCGACCCACATTGCGGCTATTTCCGGTTAACGTTTTCTTTGGTCCAAATCAGTTGATGAGTTTGTAAACTTTGAGCGATTTCCTCTTGGTTCGGTTTCATTTCAGACCTGGCAAAATCCAAACGTACCAAAATGCGTCATTACAAACCACGCAAGAATGTTCACTCCTCTTATTGTTCGGATGTGTCTGGGGGCGGGAGCAAGAAAGTAAATACAGGAAGAAGCTCCTGTGTTCTGGACTAATGAATATTTCTATTTCTATTGAAAGCCCCCTTTAATGATTTAATCAGGTGACTCTTCTAGACTTTCCTAATGTTATCAGACCAAATGGATTAAATGAATCCACTGATTTACAGACATGTCTTTCACCATGTAAGTCTATGGGAAGAAGTCTTTTTTGGCCACAGGGGATCACGTGAGTTGCAATTCCACCATTTGGCCGATATGTTCAATTTGCTTCAAAACCTGGCACGCTTCATGGGCGGCCTGGTTGCTCCCCGGGTGCTTTCCAGCTCCTACTGCTCCTAATGCTCAGGATGGTTTAAATGCCGAAGTCAAATATCACTACGTTGTGCTGTGTACAATTGCATGTGACAATAAACAATACAGATTAAAGGTATATGTTTAACCTTCAACATTACAATATTTTCATTCTTAAAATGGTAAAAAAATATTTCACTCTGGCCAGCAGGGGGGGTTGCAGCCCCCACATCCTACTAGTGAAATAATGATTCCAGCCAATATCTCACTTTAGTGAAAATACATGTGGGAGCCTATCATGTAAACCGCCATTTAATAATGCAGATTAAAATTTAAAGTGTCACATAAGATGAAGATGAGCTGACTTTCCTGGATCTTAGTGTAAATAAATCAGAGTGTAGGATGTGCGGAGCTATTTGCCGCAGCGTGTAGGAACAGTAAATTAAGGTTAGGGTTAATGCTAAGGAAGGCTCATATATTATCTCTTTACTAACAGGAACCTTGTCCGTGCCTCTGGAGCAGTCTTGATATGCAGTCTCCCCCAGAGAAAAATGTGCTACTTTTTCCTGAACTCTGGATACTTTCTGGTGCCGGTCCATAGGGCTGATATAAATCTAGCTGTGGGGTGACACCTCATGAACTCCGCCATCGTATACCCTCGTGCCATCCACCAAATCTCCCTGACAAGCCTGCCAATTTTCCAATTACCTGTGGCGCAATCCGTTATCGGAGGGCCAGTCAGCTCTTAAATGGGAAACAAGAGGGAGGAGGGGCCAGCGCATGCTAACTATCTCATAAAGCCATAGCAGTGCCTCCCATGCCTCCTCCACTGATTTAGTGGGTGTCCCTGGGAGCATTGTGAAACCAGTCCTCCTGGCCTCTCAGGGCCTTCACAGGATTTCTCATGTGTTCTTTATCCTCCCTACTCCAACCATTCAGCCACCTATCACACCTGTCTCTGCCCGAGGGAATCAGACGGGTGTCAGCGCTCCACAGGTTCACTGATGCTGGTATTATCCTGCTGTCTGTCTGTCTGCAGAGCCCCCTCCTCCTTCGGTCTGAGTAGGAGGGCAGCAGCCACGGCCCAATCTTCATCTGTTTTCAGGTTTCTTTGAATCTCAGCAAAATGCTGTGCTGGAAGTGATACTACAGTTGAAGATTGCCTTCCGTATGGGCCCACTCCTCATTTATCTGCCCTTATAGTGAGGCTTATGGAGTGAGTCTACAGAAATTGCCTCTGCAGCGTGCAATTTAAAGTGTCAGAGAGAGTAGACGAGCTGTTAGTCATATTTGAAATGCACATGTCACCTGGGGAGTGTCTTAAGAGATGTGTAACTCCTGTTAGAGATACTGTCTAAGACCGATTGCACGTGTCATAGCATTATTAATCTGTACTGAAATATACAGTATATGCTGCAATTAAAAGATGATGAAAACCTTTTGAGAATGGGAGCAGTATTTAAATCTGCATTCACATCCTGGCCACTTTGGGGCATCAGAACAAGCTGTAAACACAATCTATTAATGAAATATTATTATATGGCATTAATATGCAATTAATATATTGTGTTTACAGCTTATTCTGCCTCATAAATGTGGGCATTTTATTAGCAAACAATTACCTATTTGCACATCCAACAGACACAGAAGAACATTAGTTCTTAATAATATAACTTTAAAGTTGTGCTGGTGTCCACTTAGTCCAATTTTCACTCTTCTTTATAGCTCTGTTTTGGTCTCCACCAGCTCTTGACAAAAACATGTGGCTCTTTAGCAGCTAGATGCTCTACTATTGCTAGCTTTGTCTGTCTGCTGTTAGGCAGGTAGTGTACAGTGGGTTTCTTATGTTGTCTTCACACCGCTGCAAATTTGCTTCTATTTGCATTCATTTAGTATGTAATCAAGTCTCGCAATTTGCCCGAAACACAGTCGGTGTGAACACACTATTAGAGATTTGTAGCCAAAAACAGCTGCTTGTTTAGGGTGGAAACAAAGTTGAGACCCGTGAGACTGGACACAGTAGATTTTGCATGCTAAAAAACTAAACAATACATTTTAAAAAGATGCTAAAACGCCCTGTAATGCTGAGGGGAACTGCATAGTTGGTAGCTGGTTTAAGCGCCTCTTTACACATAGGGATTTGATTCATTGTTAACATCACAGATCTAAACATTGGACAACAGTATTTTGCAATTTTTTCAAAAAGAAATTAGATATGAGGGAAATATAAGTTAGGATTTTCTACTGAAAAATATGTATGTATCGTATGTATAGATGTGATTCTGATTTTTGACATTACTGAAAGTTAGTTTTTTCTCCAAAGATAATATTGAGAGAGCCTACAGTGAAATATGATAAATCAATATGCAATGATGAACCATCTACTTTATCACTAGTATTTAACTGAACTGGTGCTCTTTATTCATATCTGTATGCATTTATTTCTGTATTTAAACATACATTTTTGGACATTTTCTTTTCACTTACTTGATGATCTACACATTGGTTGGAGCAGCTTTCACTAACTGAAACGTTCTTTCATGACTCATTTGCTTTTGGATTGATAATATGGATAATACTGATAAAGAGTATGGAAAAACAGAAACTGTGAGCAATTAGGTGTTGAATGTGTTCCAGGCTTCTTCCTTCTGATGTGTAGGCGTCTTTTGAATATGTATGTGTTGAATATGTAATCAAACTGCATCATATCCTTCACATCAATGGTGGGTGAGTATCCAGGATCCTGTTTTTAGATATTTACATGAAGCCATAATTATAACTCTGAACCTAATATTATCTGTGTCTGTGTTTTGAAGATGTGCGTGTCTTGTATTTAAATGTGTAGCACATTTTAAAGCCAGAGAAAGAGGACAGAGGGGACATGAAGCAGCCATGTTCTGCCTCCTCCTGTTCTCTCACTGTGGACTACAGAGGTTGAGGCACGGAGCTGTGTTTTGCATCAGTGGCCACTGCGAGAGACGTTTGCTTTGTGGAGAGTGAAGAGGCAGACGCTCCCCCCCCCCTCCGACGGGAACTGCAGGAGCTGATGGGCTCTGGCATTGTGGGATATCTCCATCAATTCCCTCTGGGGAAAAACGGGGGAGAGGAGAAGAGGGTGGGTTTGTTTTCACTGCAAGTTTTCCCTAGGCTGGGAGGGCCTCTGGCACTAACATATTATACATATATGATAATGAAATGCCACATTTTTCATTTGAGTGGAAGTGGCATTTTAAAGGGCAGGAGCAGAGCGTAATGTAATGCAGAGACAGGACAGCTCAGACTCAGCCCGGGGTAACAAAGAAGCTTGCACCCGTAATTGCACCCCGCCCACCCCACACCCACACCCACACCCACACCCACACACACACACACACACACACACACACACACACTCTAGGGCTGCACGATATATGGAAAATATCTAATTGCAATTATTTTGACTGATATTGCGATAGTGACATGATTCACGATATTGGAGGGAAGGATCATTTCTGTATCATTTTTGTATATTGTTCTCATTGTCATTGAAAAGTGTGATTCAATGTGATTATAGTGTGATTTTTCCAAGGATCTGTACCAAATAAAGATGTTTTCTGTAGTAGGATAGGATTTGTAGGCCGCGACGTCTCTGCAGCGCTATAATACTTCATTCAGAATGGTTCAACACATATTTTGCCTTTAACAAATTTTGCTCCCACCCTGCGATTTTGGATATTGCACTAGTCCATATTGCGATTTGGATAAAATTTTGATTAATTGTGCAGACACACGCACGCACGCAAAAATGCAATCGACCTCATAAACTGGGATTAAATTTAGGAATCATAATGTACAACACAGCATGTACTTTAATAAGCTTTGCCTTTCTTTATCAAGCTTATGCAGTCCTCAAAGGAATTAGTAGTTAATTAGTGTGACTGATTTTAATATCATGTTTTCTGCTTTCACTGTATTTATTTATGAGTGTGTCTTTCACTGCACAATGTCAGTATGCAGAAGAGGCTCCGCGTATAGACTCCCTCACAGTTAGATAAGTGATCAGCTGCACAGATAACAGCACAGCTATGCACGTCTTTCTGCAATGCTACAAACATTATAGGAGGGGAAAGCACAGCTTTCATGTAGGGTCACACCAGTTTAAAATAATCAAATCAGGTGGGAATTTAAACTCCGTCATGTTGCACAATTTGAGTTGAACCTTAGTTTGATGACTTGTATGTAATTTCGTAAGAGACTAAAACTGACTTAATTGAAGAAGGCTTACATAAATGATCATCTGCAAAACAATAACCCCTGCAACAAAGACGATGATGAACGCTCAAGCAATGACATCTGAACTAACTAACAGGGCAGAGCGTTAAAGCTCATTCTTGGCCTTGGAAAAAGTAAAATAATCCTGTCTCAAGGTCCACTTACTAGTGTTTCAGGGCTTTTAACCACATATCATGGTCTTTCTCAGTGTGCTCAATTTTCATGAAGACAACTCCATGTCAAAATATATTTCGTTGTCGTGGCCGGGTTAGCACAGCTGGTACAGCGGGCGCACATATATAGAGGTGTATGCCTCGACGCAGAAGGTCCAGGGTTTGAGTCTGACCCAGAGGATTTCCTGCATGTCTTCCCCCCCCTCTCTCTCCTTTCATATCTAGCTGTCCTTTCCATTATATTATTATCCCATCTCAAAACAATCGTAATATATGTATGTATATATATGTGTGTTTATATATATATATGTATTGTTGTCTACAGGAATATGTAAAACCAAAATGTCAAACATTAATTAAAAATAATTAAGCAAATAAAACTAATGAATACTAAAATATATATAAATTAAGCAAATCATTCTAAAATTAATTTTATTATTAAAAAGTAACTCAAGTTTTATTAGACTTTATTTTTTTATTTTCACTGTAGTTTTAAAATAGCATGTACAGCATTTTGCCAATTTCACTGTCTCTGTTTTATCATTTGCATATATTTTGAGATATACCTGAATACATGATTTTTTTTTTACAGTTTATACAACGAAAATGAATATATGTCAACTAATGTATTTTTTCAATTAATTTTCCTATGATTATAAATTCCTCTACAAATCATGCGCAGTAACATGAGTGCTTTTAGAAATGATACACATTTTCTTCAGGAAAAGCTTCTGTAGTCTACATATATCATACGGTCTTATTTATTTCTTTATTGGTGTTCTGTACCTAAGTCTACCAACCAGTTTAATCAGCTATAATGGTGCAGCAGCAAAGTGTAAAGTCTGCATATTACTATAGGGACTACACACACACACACACACACACTACACACACACACACACACACACACACACACACACACACACACACACACACACACACACACACACACACACACACACACACACACACACACACAAAATATATAATGCAATCATTGTATTTACATTATATATGTTTTTATATTGCTCTGATATCTCCTTTCATTGACATTAAAATGTCATTATAACTAGAGACTAATGTTGTGTACTGTTACGCTGTAGAAGGTTGTATTGTACTGTATGTATGTGGCCTCTTCCCAGCACTTGAAAATAGCATATTCTCCCTTTTTTCCTCAAAAAAAATTAACATATTAAAGCCATTTAATAAAGACCACCATTTATTAGATAGAAGCACATTCAGGAGTGTGTGTGTGTGTGTGTGTGTGTGTGCAGCGACAGCTACTGTCAGTTTGAGTGCCTCTGTGTGTGCACAGGCGTCTTGTTGCCATTCAAGAGATGACACAATTGCAGTGGGTCATAAACAGCGGCTTCATTAGCCTGTTCAGGCAGTGCGTTACGCGCTACATTTAACCACCTCTGCCCCCAGCGCTTCTCCTGCACCCCTGCTCCTCAGCACCCACAAACCAGTCACCAGAGAGCACAATTAAATTTCATGACTGCGCATATTTGCAATTCCCATTTCATTTATTACAAAGGGCATTCTATAATGTCCCTTTTTCCCCCTCCTCTCCAAGAAACGTATTTCCATTTTAGTGAGGCATGACTGATACCGAGGTGAAGTTACCAGGCGACGCCTCATTTAATCGGAGGTAAAATTCACAAGCAGGTTTTTCTTTTCATCACCTCGTCAGATAACTACAGATGCCTCCTGGAAGGGGATATACAGTCGGGAAAAGAAGAGCTGCTTTCACTTTGTTTCCAATTTGAAGCACTTAAATTAAAAACAAAAAGGATGAGACTTCAAACTAAGTGTTTCACATGGCCCGATCAGTGCTTCACAGCATATTTGATTACCCCACACATTTTACTATACAAGTACACAAATGACAAGGCCTGGCACAACATTACAGAAGCAAAACAGTGTTTCCCTTGTGTGGAGCCATATGTGGCGTACCACCAAAGTTTTACCACAACCACTATAAAAATCATTATGAAACTTGAAATCCTTTCATTGGGGCTTTCTCAATTTGCGCTCTTGTCCATACTTGTGAAACATTATTAGAACTGTACTTTGATACTGACATTCATTTATTGGCATGTAAAAAACTTGAGCATACTGCAGACAATGAAAGAGTTTGCCAGTAGTAATACCTTTCTGCATTAGTTTTGTGGCTGGACAATATAGCCAAAACATAACATCTTCATTTTCTGCAAGCTTGGGGCTGAATCAAGATTTAAATTGATTGATTGAAAATTGATTCTTTTTTCCAACCAACTAAAACATGATTGGAACATCACATATTTTGATTAAAATTATATTACATTAATTTCCTATGTGCAGGATGAATGTAGCCAGCTATTATCTACATTACTTTTAAAGTAAAAATGAACTTTTTGTCCATGTTTAAAAAAAACTTGACTGTCACAATGTTATCATTTTACACATTGTGCAAAAACAAAAGATTTTGATTTCCCAGACATGCTTCAAATTTTTATTAAATTATATTGAAATGTTGTTAACTTATCATCAAACATTGTTGTGTCTGCATTTTGGTTTTAGTGTACAGATCAAACAAATGAGATACTGTATTTGAATTGGTGAGCTTGATGTTGGAAGATGTGTTTTTGAACGTTGTGTAGAGGTAAACACTGTTCCCCCTGATCACAACTCCCAGATACAAGAATATGATCCCTCAATGGCATCCCACAAAGAAAAAGGTTCCAGCATGTAACTTCACCTAAAACCACAAATGTTCATTTTTACATTTCTGTTTGTGTATGGACTAATCCAAAGATTTAGAAGTGCTCTTTAGAGCCAGGCTAGCTGCTTCCCTTCAGTTTAAGCTAGGCTAACCGAATAAGCATATGTCCCAAAATGTTAAACTATTCCTTTAACGGTTATTCATTTGTAAATCCCCCTTCAGCCTCACATGGTGATATTCAACAAGAGACTTCTCAAAATGAGCTTGCATGACATTTGAGGAAGACTTCATTGTGTTGTTGGCTGTCATAGGGCCCTCGGCTCTTCCAGGGTCCTCAAATGAAATTGCAGTTTGTGTTATCTCAACAATTTTAAATCACAAATTTAAAAAAGCACATAATGTAAACAAGCTTTTCCTAGATCGAAGCCTCTGCATTCACAAACTTAAAGGGACTTCTTGGGCTCAGTGATGGCGGAGGATACAACTAGTAGTTCAAATTCTTCCAAAGAAGACCTGGAGCAGACAGTGGTGAGATTGGGGTTTAGTATCGATGACGATACCAGTACCAGGACCCTTAAAGTAATACCGATACCAAGAGTGTACCTGATTTGAAATAATCATTCCGCATTTTATTTTATGAATTTATTTTTATTAGACGCCACAGGCGTGTAGTACAGCCATACTTTGGACATTTTGATGTCATCTCTGCATGCTAAACTGCCAACTCCGTCAAATACAACACACTGGACTTCACCACACCGCCACTGTATGGGCTGTACCTGCTGCGGTAGTGGACACTTTAAATCAAAGAATGCTTGCAGTGATTGACTGTGGGCAAAACCACACATATAATAATTTTCTCCTAGATCTTAGTACAAAAAGGATTGATTGCATGTATTGTTTGACTGGATGAGTTTGGATACTACTGAGTATTGGGTTATTTCGGTATAAAGCACTGATACCCAACCCTTGGTGAGAAAATTCAAGCTGGTAGAAGAGGAATGGAGACTTCAGCAGGTTGTAGTCTATAAAGCCTTTGTTATGAACAAGAAGCTTTCAGCTGATCCCCAGTAGTGTGATTTATAGCACTGATCCTGCACACCAGCATTCTGTTAAATGTATGTCTGCGCAGGAAGAGTGTGGCTCAAGACGTTTCTACGACCAAACCAGCACATTCTAACATATTGTAGACATTTTCTAAATCAATATGCAATGTATTTGTGAATAAGGGTTTGTAGCATGTACTCTACCTTGTAGCACAATGCTACATAGTACATGCTACAAGGTATTCTTGGAATTTGTACTTGTGGTGATGTCCAATGATGTTGATGATGTTTTTTTCCCAAAGCTCTCTGAACCATTATCGTGCCTTTTGGTAAAATAGCGAGATACGTTAATAACAAATGTTATGTTAACAGAGGCTGAAAAGAAAAAAAGAAATCTGCTACACTATTTATGGTCATAAAATACTGAGGGGGTCCGAAAAGTGGCGTCATGTACGCTCTCTGCTTAGAGGGTTATTAGAATGAGCCAGGTCCAGAGAAATGAACTGCTAGGGCCTCTGGGGACCCGACAGCAATCACACACTCGTGTTTACTCCACAAATTGGCCCCTGAGAGGAGCATGGGCGTCCGTAGCGCCTAGTTAAAGTGATTGAGGTGACTCGTAGCCATTGATTTTCTCTTCGTCTTCGCCGTCCCGCCTGGCCACCCTTGACCATGTCCCATGCTCCCTGCAGGCTAGTTTAGCTGGCCCAGCTTGCCTTTAAATCACATTAAACTGTGGTTAAACTTTGGCCATGTCTAAAAGACAACCATCATTGATGAGGTTATCATGCTTTAAGCACTTCATACGCTAAGTAAAAGCCTTGACTATTGGGGCTTATTGATCGCGCAGACCTTAAGGCATTTCGATTCAACTTGAATACAGATAAGAGAATGTAGAGAGCAACAAATTCACATCACACTCGGGGATTTATCTTCGTTCCATAAATGCACCAATGATACTGATTAAACCAATCAGACTGCTAATGAAAAATGCCTCATTGAGAAAATAAAAACAGGCTAAAGGTTAGACTTTTCCACTTACTGTAGATAGACACCCACTGGGTGAAGAGTTGGTAGAAATGCATTCCCTCTGCCTCACTCTAAATACCATAACATCTGATGAGTAATGATGCCTATTTTTCTTTCAATTTATTCCATATAGTAAAGGCAGCCAAGTGTGACACTTCATTAAGCCAATTAGGCTAACTTAATTACAGTCTTTTACAGGTCAAGCGATGAAGCTTCTGATTGATGGCACAGCGTGTAAAGGTAATCTTCCTCTGAATTGGGAATGACATCAAAATGAACATGAGCTGCTACAAACCATCAGAAATGACAAACACTTGAAGTACATTTGCCCGATAAACACCCAGTAGTGAAAAAAGGCAAAACACTTTCGTTAAACAAATAACTGTTACATATACAGAGCTATATTCTCTCAGGTCATCGAAAAACTTCAAATACGGTTTGTTGAGTAGGAGTTGACCTATGGCTATGGAGGAAGTGGAGAAAATGAAACTGTTACGGACAGTAATTTCACCAGTTGCAATCCTTTTGATGACAACAAGTCTGAGTGCAGCTAAAGTAGTGCATCCCACACAAGTTCACAGTTGAGTACTTTAAACACTGCCCAAGCAACTTTAAGAGCTTTTGGCATTTCAAACCTTTTATCCAAATCTTCTGGTCTGATTCACCGTGGAGCCCAGCATGCCGAGCAGCGCTGCAAGGGTGTAAATAAAGCCTTAAACAAGCGCCCCTTGGCACGGTAACAGGCTTGAATTAAAGGCCATCCGTATATTACTGCAACACTGTCACTTTACTACCGAAATCAATTCAGTAAGGGCCTGGGGCAATAGTGGGAGGGATGTGGCCTTGGTCAGAGCGAGGTTTATCTAAGCTGAGCAGGCCGAGAGAAACACAGCGTCTATAATGAACTCAAGCCTGTCTAATAAAGCCTTTTATTGCCCCTTTGCACAACAGAAACACGTCTGCAACGGCTGCTGCATTTTCCTGCAACCGTGTAAACCAGCAGCTCCTCTGTAATGACTACTGCTCCACAAACATCTCAACAATTCAAGCAAATCACAGGGACACATCTTCATCAAAAAAGATATTTTGTTATTAATCAGGGCCTCACCGACAGAAGAGAAAACCAGACACAGTTGTGTTATAGGGTTTGTTTTCTTTGGCATTGAATTTAGTAGGAACATGAACTTTGTTGTACAGTTGTATTTGGTTTGGTCTAGGGCTTTGACTCCGAACTTCTTTATTCGAATATAATTTGAATATTTAAAATAATTATGATATTCGAAAGAATATTAGGCAGCCCTTAATATTCAAACCTGTTATGGGCATTATTTTTTGTGAATGTGTTTGCTTGTAAACGTTCAATTCAGATTCCGAGGCTTTTTCACGCATTTCAAAATGTAACTACACGTCGCGGCGACACACGTCTCTCGGCCGTGGCTTGGTAGCGTTGCATTTCCCCCCCGACTCATGTCCTGGT
Organism: Perca flavescens; assembly: GCF_004354835.1. Taxonomy (NCBI): domain Eukaryota; kingdom Metazoa; phylum Chordata; class Actinopteri; order Perciformes; family Percidae; genus Perca; species Perca flavescens. The sequence continues at coordinate 33,521,839 of NC_041344.1, forward strand.
TCTCCTTCTCCATCAACACCATGAGATCAAGGAGAGGGTTCACTTCTCCTGCTCCAGATCTCCCACCGTGGTCAGAAAGAACAGGGGAGCCTCTGGTTCTCTCACTAGGACTCTAGAGTCACTACTCACTCTGAAGCTACCGGTAATCACCGTCACTCTCGCACTACACACACACCCCCCCCACACACACACACACACACCGGCTCGACGCATACACCAGCGCACAAGTATAAACATCAGACCGCTTACGTCGGCTACGGTGAAAGCTCCGAACTTCCTGTCAAAAGCAGTGTGTTTTTCTTCTGAAAACATCATTGCCTGCCTATTGACGGATACACTGCCCTCTGGTGGACAGAACATATACAACTTATACCAATATAGGTCTTAGTGAAGGCATTTAATGGTCAAAATATTATTAATAAATATTTGAATATCTTGAATATTAATATTAATAAACAAACAAACGTCGAACATGATTTTTGGGCAAAAGTCAAAGCCCTAGTTTGGTCACACAGACAAAATACAAACAACCTGAAGATTGCAAACAACGTTTAAAATATTTTGTAAACCCTATCCTTCCAAAGAAGGCCAAAAACTGGATATACATTTTCGACAATGTGTCTGGGATACAGGTAGGATGTGCCAGTTGTTAATAACCTAGAGATTTGAAGCACCGCCCAAACCTCTGATTTGTCCAATGATTCAAATAGACATGGTGTTGTGCTGACTGACAGATCAACCAATCAGAGGTTTGTGTAGCCGGATTTAGAATGGGGGATGTCATCTTCCATATAGCTAGCTAGCTACTGAACTACATCCAGGAAAAACAGTGACAGAAAAATTGCCACGAAAGTAGCGACAAGCTTGGATGTGTGACTCTGAAACCAACTAACATGAACATGATGTCAGAATGAATGAGTTCAGTTTGATCATCGCCTGCTTGGTTGGTGACTTTTTGTGGAGAGAGGTCAGGACATTTCATACAGCTTTCAGCATGCTTTCTTGGGGCCAGCATCTGGTGATCATTAGATCATAATCCAAAAATGATCATACTCCAAAAATGAAAGTGGTATAATAATATATGCCATAATGGTGGCACTATCTACACCAAAAAACAATAATTCTAGCCTAACCTTCCAAAAACCTTTAAAGTGCTCATATTATGCTCATTTTCAGGTTCATAATTGTATGTAGAGGTTGTACCAGAATAGGTTTATGTTTTTTTTTTTCAGAAAACATAATATTTTCGGTGTTGTAGTTTGCAGACTGTCCCTAAGCACTTGTCTTGCCCTCTCAACACCGGAACTAAACAGACCTGAATTAGCACAACTTTTATGTATTTCTTTCACATCTACTGCAGTCAGATTCACTGTGTTCACTCAGAAGGAATCACTCCACTTGAGGCTAAAAACACGTTTAAGACTTGCCCTGTTTCAGCCTCCTGGGTGCTAACACTAGCAGGAGGATAACACGGTGTAGTGTAATGGCAAAAAAAAAGATGCATATAAGTCTAGTGTTCTTGTGCACTCATTTGAGAAACTGACTCCACACTGGGCTGCGGCCTTTTGTGAAATCATGTTGATCCTATTTGCAAATATATATGTTTTTTAATAAAATACAAAAACCCAACTTGGTTTTAGTCTCAGTCTGTCTTATATGTTTCAATTTACTAAACTCTCAAACTCTTTCCCCTGCTGCAAAGGAAAATTCCATAACAGTAGGCAGCACCGATTGTTTTCGTTTTTCTCACTACTGACAGCACTCCAAATTCACAAAAACAGAGCTACGTGTTGAAATCGACCAGAATTCTCCTTTAAGGGAAAGTTTCCAGATTTTCTGCTCTGCTGTACATGCAGATGAATGTCTCCAGTACCCGTTTATCTGTGTTTTTTGCCCCCAACTGGAAGGCACCGTTGGGAGGCACTGGTTATGGTTATGGTTATGGTTATGGTTAGGGTTAGGGTTAGGTGCCTTGAAGGCAGCGGTCACAGCACTGCCTGGAAGGAGCAGTTGGGGGTAAAAAACACCATTGAGCCCAGTACCCAGAGGTGTGCCTTTACCCACCGGTAAATCTCCCGTTGGATGACTCACTTCAGAAGGATTGAAAATCTGCAACTTTTCCTTTTAGGGCCCTATTTTAACGATCTGAAACGCAAGTATGAAACGCAAAACGCAAGTAGCTTTGTGGGCGGGTCTCGAGCGCTGTTGCTATGATACCGGCGGGATAAATGACTCTTGCGCCCGACGCAAATCTAAAATGGGTTGGTCTGAAGTAGCTAGGTGTGGTTTGGGTGTAATGTGAAAATAACCAATCAGAGCGTCATCTCACATTCCCTTTAAGAGCAGGCGCGCTTGTTCCATGGCAGATTGCTATTACGACGGAGGATTTGCCTGGCGCACGCCAGCGGGAGCTGTCCGGGATGCGGCAAAGTAATAAATGCCCGTCTTGACCGGGTGGCGATGTTGCTGCGGCCTCTCTGGCGCATCTCCTCAAGTCTGGAGAGGATTGTAGCAGCCATGGAGCGTGGGCCTCCAAACGCACCACCTGCTCCTGTTGTGCCCCTTCCTCTTCCCCCCCACTGCATCGCGCATTACTCCCGGACCAGATCCCGCCATAGTTCAACATCACGTCTCATTAAGTCCTCTAATATTTCCTCATTTATGTCATCAACACATCCATGATTCATGGAACAAACCACAAAGAATGCTGGGACTTTTTGAGGATTGTACTGTAAAGTGCCTCCTGACCGATCCAAACACCTGAAGCGCATTTTCAGTAATATTTTCCTTTGTAATTATGTATGGTTTGCAAAAATGGGAACTGCTGCGTCCGTTTAGATGAGAGAAGTGTATGCGCGTTGTGCACACGCTACATTATGGCCAAGCATGCGCCCCTAAAATAGCATCTGAATAACGCGCTACTGACTTTAGACTAGCACCACTGACTTTAGACTAGCACCACTGACTTTAGACTAGCACCACTGACTTTAGACTAGCACCACTGACTTTAGACTAGCACCACTGACTTTAGACTAGGACCACTGACTTTAGACTAGCACCACTGACTTTAGACTAGCACCACTGACTTTAGACTAGCACCACTGACTTTAGACTAGCACCACTGACTTTAGACTAGCACCACTGACTTTAGACTAGGACCACTGACTTTAGACTAGGACCACTGACTTTAGACTAGGACCACTGACTTTAGACTAGCACCACTGACTTTAGACTAGGACCACAGACTTTAGACTAGCACCACTGACTTTAGACTAGCACCACTGACTTTAGACTAGCACCACTGACTTTAGATTAGCACCACTGACTTTAGACTAGGACCACTGACTTTAGATTAGCACCACTGACTTTAGACTAGGACCACTGACTTTAGACTAGGACCACTGACTTTAGACTAGCACCACTGACTTTAGACTAGCATCACTGACTTTAGACTAGCACCACTGACTTTAGACTAGCACCACTGACTTTAGACCAGGTTTTTCCTGGTCAGTGGCGGAATTGTTTTTTGAAACTGCAAAATAGCACCAAGTAACGTTTGCGCTGGAACACGCCTCCTCTTTTCGTTGAACCGCCCCCGGGAGCGCAAATACATTCCCTAATTTACCGACGTGCGTCTGTGGAGGGAAAAGTCCGCCCTGCGTCGGGTGCAAAATAGGAATGATACATGCGTCGGTGTACAAAGGCAATTGCGCTGAGTGCAAGATAGGGCCCTTAGTGTTTAGCTTAGCGCGGCGCCATAGCAACCATAAATAACACTGGCTCTAGCTGTTTGCTGCTTCCTGTTTGGTGCTGGAGGGAACGCACCCATTGGTTGTTGACAATGTTCACATGATTTAACTTGACTACCAAGACTTAAAAGTTACGATAATATCATACAGGTTTGATTTTGATGGAACATCAAGACTGGAAAAAGACTGACTCAGACTGAGTTTTATGACCACCTTACACAAACAACTGAGACGACGGGAGCGCCCTGAGTCTAGCAAGACTCTCAGGATTTCTTTCCAACATTGGAAATTAGTCTTGGTGTTTTGGAAATGAATACCTGTTTTTTAACCAGTCTTGAAGCATTTTATCAAACATAATTCGACATCTACAACTGTGTATGTGCTAAATATCTTCTGGCGGCGCAACATAAAACTAAAATTAATACTGAAAAATATTAAATTAAGTGGAAGAAGTAATAGTCATTTACATTTGTGATAAACAATTTTCATTCAAAGGTAACGTTGTGATGAATACAATCGTGATGCAGAGAAGACGTAGTGCTTGAGTATACTTCAGTGTGAAAAGTCTGCTGGTAATGGCATATTAATTGTTAATTTAATTGTTAATTTAGTAGGCAGTATGACGTGCATACTGATTGAATATGTATGCAGTACATTATTACGCAATTTCTTAGCATCATATTGTCATTGTGAGCATGTTATCATGTTGACTTTGGCTGTGCGTTTGTTCAGCCTCACAGAGCATGGCATGGCTGTAGGATTTTAGTCTTGTAGGATTTTTGCATCAATGTGATGAAGTACTTCACTTCCTCCTTACTTATTCCACTTATCTGTCAGCTATTTATTTTGCTGGATTACCCAAAAACAAAATCTAAACTGATCTAAATGCCATATACCATGATTGAATTTAGGCCTGTAACAATTCAAAATTTTGCTGTACAATTTATTGTCTCCGAAATATTTGCGATTAACAAAATAGTTATGTCTTTCAGTCAAAAATATTTATGTATTAATTTTTCAGTGACTTAAATGAATATAAAATTGACAGTTACCCTCAACAGTTACATTAGGACTTATGTTAGCAGTTAATTGTGGTTAAACAAAGAAACAGCAATTATATAAAAGAAAATTGTGATTAGACAATTATGTAATAATTGTTACAGGCCTAATTGAACTACAACTACAGAGCAAGTGGTTACCTTAGGAGTGGCCAGCCTCTCCCTGCTAACAAGGACCGGATCAGGCCAACCTGTATGTACTCTCTCCTGGTGAGGAGCACAAATCATAGGCAGAACCATAGCAAAAACACAATGCACCCATAAACCAACTAAACAGGACTATGTCAAATGATAAAGTAGCAAATAAACTAAACATTACAAATTAAGGATTAAGCCGATACTAAACATTGTTAATTTTGGGAGCAGAGGCTTGTTAAAAGGAAGAAAGGCAGCCCTTTCACAGTATGATTCATTGCATCTCGCCTCTCTCCATTATTGCAGTCTTATTGTCGCACATTTCAGCGTGGCCACTTGGAACAGATCTTGAGACGTGGATGGACGCCACTTGGTCTGACTGAGACCTTAACCGTCTGAGGTCAAAGGACACACCAGCGATTTCAAGTGATGTTTGACAACACTCCTACTCGAAAAGCCATATTAAAAAATTTAATCTTAGACATTTATTTAATATTTCATTCATGCATTACACTACTTTTGTGAACCCAAGACTTAAACTCATTTCAAGTACCAAAACAATTGAATGTAGGTATATTTGAGAGATTTGAGAAATATTTCTGCTTTAGGGCCAAATTATCTCTTTATACATTGCTCTGTAACAATTTTGGACGTCACTATACAGAAAGCTGAATTTTTTCTGAACATTTTGATATGAAACACATGGCGATCAGGTTATACTGTATATTAAAAGGAGAATTCTAGAAGATATGTAAAAATGCCCTCAGACCTCAGAGGGTTAATGTTTAAAACTCCAGTACAAATAGAGAAGTATGATGTTCGTGTTAAACTTTTATCCTAGCAATCCCCTGGAATGTTCAGTGCAATACACAAACATGCTGAATTTCAAACAAGACATTTAACCCAAACTGTGGTCAGCATCACATAATGTAAGATACTCCGTGCCGCTTACTGCGTACCTCTTCCTTCAGATGTCATACATCTTCCTCTCAGATAAGAGCAGTGGATGTGGGGAGCTCAGACAAATCACTTCCTGCACCATTCTTTGTAACAGACAGTCAGGCAGAGGGTTGACCGTCTGCTATCTCGGCCAGCAGCTGAATCTCAGTCACAACGATCAGGTAATATTCTGCACTTAATGGTGGCATTTAAGAAACATTCTCCCTCCACGGGCAAAAACGGTGCATGACTTGGCATTTAAAAGCAGATAATAAAACTTTCCTTAAATACAGCTCTCATCTCAGAGTGCTTTTTAGATGCCCTTAGTGGAGTCAATTATCTCCCCACACTTGCTATTACTGAGACACTCTGAGCACCTTGTGCCTTAAAAGGTCTGTACACCATGCTTTCTCAAAAATGTCATATTCTTAACTGCCTCTCAAAATGTAGACCTTGCAACATTAGAAATGGCATGCACGTGATGGCTTCTTTTATCCATTTGTTGCTAAAACATGCCTCTACAATGTGCTGGACAAACTCAAATCAAATATTAAAAAACCCTTCCAAATCGGAAACCATTCACCCCTTAAATATATCTATGAGCTACTTTCCAAAGTCGAACATAATCAGATTGGTGTATGTATATGTATATATATACTAATATACTATACTAATCTATATATATATATATATATATATATATATATATATATATATATACAGATTAATATAAAACCAAAGTTTGAACAGGCTTACAGTTATTGAACACGAGTGATCTTTGCTTACTAAAGGAATGGAGAGAAAGACGTTCACGCTAATTTGTCACGTCAACACAACAAACGTTATTCTCCTGTCACCAGTGAAATGTCGAGCTGCTCTGGGGGCAGAGAGAGCCGAAGCCAAGAGGTTCTCCCATTTGATGTTAACAAGTAGGAGGGAGGAGGAGGAGGAAGGCAGCAACTTCATAGGGACAAGATACTCCAGAGGGAATGAGAAACACAAGTCTATAAGGTGGCAGAACGAGGGAAGTGAAACAGAGAGTTGAGTGGGAGAAGGCCACAGAGACTGGCTTAATACTTACTATTTGTCTTTACTGCTAAAGGTCTACAGCATAAAAGTATAATATGTGAATAAAGTCTACTTGTGAATCAATGATTAAAGGGGAAAATACAGAACAGGTTTCATGCGACATGAGGATTTAAATTCTACAGTGAATATTGTACTTGATTGATACTGTCCACACAGAAAAACAACAGAATTGGACTGTTCAAGCAAGTTACACTGTCAAGACACCTTTTGGGGTCATGAGATTTAGCTATGTTCTATCTTAGAAGCAAACTGGGATGTAGTGTGACATAACAGTGACCAGTAGTTCCAGTGGTCCAGTAGTTTGGTCAGCCACACATCTGACTAGAGCACGTGTTGTTTATCGTTGCTATGGCGCCACGCTAAGCTAAACGCTAAAGAGGGAAAGTTGCAGATTTTCAACCCTTCTGCAGAGTGTCATCCAACAGGAGTTTTACTGGCGAATAAACACAGACCTCCAGGTACTGCCGGCATTCATCTGCATGTAGGACAGAACAGATAATCGGCAAACTGTCCATTGAGTTACCAGCTAATGCTAGTGGCAGCGGTGCTAAGCGCTGCACAGAGCAAAGGTGCCGCTGCAAAATAGCCTCGGGAAGGAACTTGTTTTGGTGGAACATGTGTACGTTCAAAGATTGTTTTAAAAAAACAAACTCAGATTGGACAGATAGTCTAGCTAGCTGTCTGGATTTACCCTGCAGAGATCTGAGGAGCAGTTAACCATAGTCCTCATAAATCCACCGCAGTTAAAAATGCCAACACAAAGAAAGAGGAAGGAAACGGGACATTCGGCGGAATTTGCGGCGGCACCTGAACAATCCTGGAAGTGGATCTTCGACCATGCAATGTGTGACCCTGCAAGATCCCCAAGTCTTTACGTATTATGACAGTCTTTAATATTAGAGGTGAAATGATTGTCTTTGGATGTGAGATGGTGTCAGACTAGTCATTTTAAAGTCTGTTCAAAGTCTTCTAGTGTTGCCATAAGGTTCTATGAAATCAGGATTACACACAGTGTTGATTTGTGTTTGTAAATCTTGATTAGAGCCCGACCAATATATCAGCGGGCCTATATTATTGGCCGATATTAGGCATTTTCCAAACTATCGGTATCAGCATTTATAATGGCCGACAAATTAATATTTAAAAAATAAAATAAAAATGGACGAAACAGCCTTCAACCATGTTAGTAGCCGTTGCATAGTTTGACCACCAGAGGGCACTCTACAACGTCAGCAACACGTGTTTAACCCTTTAAGTTTCATATCTTGAGTTTGTATTTTTATAAATCGCTGAATTTCTATAATTAATCGCGATTAATCGCATGTTTTATTAAAATTAAAAAAGAAGGGTACTAAACAATAGTCAGCAACTTGTTTATTGTTAAGGCCATTAATAATAATAATGTAATAACTATAACAATAACTTATTTCACCAGTAAATTGCTGTTGAACGACAAAAACAACCACCAGATGGGAATAGGGTATTTTACAATTACTGTGAATGCACCACGAGGCTACCTGTTTTAAGTGAATGCACCGTCTGTGTTGTTTAATTTCGACAATGGCAGCTGCTGTGCTGCAGAGCAGACTGTTAGGTCCCGCTGTTGGAGTCCTCTACAGTGAAATCCAGTCACACTTTACACTGTTTAACGTTAGCTGTCAGCATTTTAACCATGCACGGAGTTTGTGAGGGTGCAGCGGGATCACTGCCCCCCCTGGTAGCTAAAACGGGATATTTTATAAATACTTTAAATAACACAAAACAACTAAATGGTGATAGGTAATACATCTGATTTCATATACTGCTTTATCAAAAATAATATTTTTTCAGGGCTCTGCCTCTCACCTGAGACCATTGTCGACGCATATGCAGGACGCAAAAAACAATAATTACTGTTGCACTAGTCTGGACATCTTACCGTGCCCATGTTGCAATAAAGGTTACCTAAATGCCATGTATATAAATTTGCTGTCAGCTTACTAATTGATTGCACGTTTTGTGTAGATTTGGACTTGTATACGTTTTATTCCACTTTGTTTAAATGGCGAAATTCACCTCGTTTGGACCTGGCTGGTGAATGTGATGCTCGTATAGGCCTTGCTGGATACACCGTGACTCTGTTTGTAGATCTACTGATCGCTGTGGATTACTTTTTTTTATGTCATTGGATTACGGCAAAATTTTTTTTTTTTTTTCTTAACGTGTCTTAACGTTTTATGGTGTGATTGCGCTTGGTTTCTGCATTTGGAGAGGCATCTCAACACACTTTAGCTCCAACACTGATTGTTCACTGTTACATTTTAGTTGAATTTAAGTGTCGGGGCATTCCGCCACCGTCTGTATTTTGTGCTCCAAGACAGCTGTGCTGCGACTGGATTTCATAAGGGTGATTTGTTAAATTGTTACAATGTAATTTAAAATCTCCTTTAAAAAATAAACATATGTTTATTTAGCATGTTTGTTTAGTCCATATGTGCTCGTGCTGTGTTCCCAGGTCTCAGCTGCTACGATGAGTTTTTTTTTTGTTGCGCCCCCTGGCTCGAATGTCAAACTCCGCCCATGATTTTAACTCTGTTTAATCCAGCTGCTAGCTAAAGGTAGGCTAACGTTACATGCTGTCAGGTGTAGTGTAAAGTTAGGCACCAAAATGAGGCATCGAAACTTTTGTTCTTATTCGGTCTCGTTACTACCATTTAGGTCAGCACGTTTCGGTACCCAACCCTACTTACCAGAGTCAATATAGTGTCCAGTAACTTCTAAATAATTTTGATAACTCACTGTCGTCCAGTGATCACCGGTTGATGAGACAGCGTTTGCACTTTGGTCTCAATAACAGGTCGGCGAGTAGCACTCTCCAAAATAATGCTTTGCCTGAGCCCGCTAGCATCAACCTGAGTCACGCTAACTGTCCTATGCTTAGCTCGTAGCTGGTAGCCCAAGATTGACGTGCTTCGGTGATATTTTAATTCCGCTTTACACAATGTGCCTATGGCTTTCGACTTGTCTACGAGCCGTCCGAGAGTTTTGGAAAATAAAAAGCACCATTCAGACTTGTGTTGCTGCTGGATTTCTCCATCATGGATGGTGAAAAGAAATTAATAAATGACAGCCCTAATTTTTATACATTTTATTCATCAGAACTAATATTTTGATGTTCCTTTGTTCTGTTGTGACAATAAAACAAACAAGTGTATTTTTAAAATGCAATATCATATTATTTTAGTGAGGACTCATAAATAACTACTAATAACTAATGTTTGGGAAATCTGTTTATGTTTTGTTACACATTTCTGGATTATTCATTTTTGTAACATATATCGGCCAATCTATCAGAATATCGTCTCCAGTCTTCATCGTATTGGTGCATTCAAGGATTAACCACTAATTATTTTTGTCTTGAGGACAGAATAATTTGATCTGTTGGGAAAAAAAGAAATGCTAGAAACACTATTAACTGGAACCAAAATCAGATGACGTTATTAAAAAGTGACTGTACATATAGCTTATTAACTGAATGAAGTGAATTCTGTGTTATGACAAAAATCTAGTGAATTCCAATTATCAACAGAAACTGATAAAAGCATATAAGTTCATCAAGATCCCTGAAGCTGCAGGGCTCGTTTCTTCTCAACAGAACTGTGCCGAGGTTCATTAGAAGTTAGGGTGGAATCCCTGTGGACTGCAACTAACCCAAAATCACTTTATGGATACAAGAAGACAGATGTTGTCATCTGATACTGGAACATGCTGCCTGGACTGATGCTCATATTAGCACAGATCAGGCCACCAGGTCAGCTAAAGTTAGGGCAAATTCATCAGTTGACTATGCTACTTAATATATCACCAAATGTATTTGTGTGTGGATACTGAATGTCAAATAAAAAAACATATTTGGCACAAAGATTGTACATTCATGTAAAAAACATACTAAAAGACTTTTAAAAGAGAGCTTTAACCTTTTGGTTTTCTTGATAATTGAATATTTTGTTCCTATGATTCAGCGTTGATGCAGCGTTTATAATTCACTTCCTCGCCAGCATCAATCAGTGGCCATTTTCTACATAGATGTGGCCGAGCAGGACATTTTTTAAATGAAAAATGTAATCCTGCTTTTAAGGATCTATTTTTGAAATGGACTGCTACTGTACTTTATTTCACTTCACTTCAATTTTCACATAATCACAGTAAGTGAAAAGACCTATGCAGTTACCAGGCAAATGTCCAGTGGTAGCTTAGGGCTCAGAAATGAAAAGTGTGGAAGCAGGAGTCAGATGGAATTTAACGGTCGTGATCAAACACAACACAAACAAATGTGTTACATTTATTTCCCTCGGAATATTTTGAAACCTGCACTGTTAATAACCACAATCTTTTGCAAATAAACACACACACACACACACACACACCTCCACACTTCCTTTGCCACATAGAAAGATTTTGTGTGAATGCAAAGCTTCATCCTATGTGTGTGTGTGTGTGTGTGTGTGTGTATGTGTGTGCGCGTCGGCTAAACTTATGTGTATGAGACGCTGAGGGGCAAACAGCGGTTGAGGAATGAGAACACAGTTATTGGCTGGGGGTTACACACCCACATGGGGCCCAAACGCTCTTTGCTAAGGCCCATAAAAGACTAAGAAGAAAAGACTAATCCAGGCACAGGGCAGGGTCTCTGCAGATACAGACACCACCACACACTTCTAGTGGGTCATAAGTGATGATTGGGCGGGATTACTTTTGTACTAGTCTACACATGGTTTTTTTTCCATAGTAAAATACTGCATATTATACAATACAACCATAAGATACAAACAACACAAGGACCAATCATCAAAACATTGCTTCAAGGCACCAAAGGTGATCAACAGGGTACCTTTAACAAGTGAAACTCCATTTATTACATAATGTTTTCAGAGATATTTCAACATAAATTCTGGTCCCACAGTGAAATTTTGGAGTTTTCTTAGTTTGAATGGAAAATGAAAGTATCCTTCCTTTAAATTGTATCCCCCTCAATTGGTACTGTTTGACTAACGCACTATATTTAATGTTAGTTCAGCTAATATAAAAGGAGCTATACACTCTTTGTGTCTGTAGCTATAGCTAAGTAGATAATTTAGGCAATTTATATTACAACAAGGCTGGGAATGTGGATGACCATCTGGGAATAACAAACTGTTAGTGCCCATCCACATAAATATTGCACCAATCAAATGACAATACCAATATTGTCAGTTGGTATCAGAAAGACCCCGCCAGCAAAGGGGGGCTATCACTGCAGAATGTAAAACGCTATTTTAATTTTTTTTGGTAATAAATAATAATAATAACACAAAAAGAAAAACCAGTACCACATATCTTAGCAAAATACTCTCATGATGTGATGTCAAAGCATGTAAGCCCTACCCCAACTGAACACCCTCCCCCCCCGTTGCTTTCTGAGACATGCACACATAGTACACACTCACCTTGGAGGAGGATGTATCACACTCCTGGCAGATCCAGCCGTATCCCGTCTGCTTGGGGGATTTCTTCAGCGGGGGGTCCAGACACCCGAAGTGATAGCAGAGGCGGCACTCGTCACACCTGAGGCACAGACAGGAAGGGCACGTGTTACCCCTCACATAAATAAAGCCCCCCTGTCTTCCTACAATGATGAGGCCAGCTCAGGGGCTATGATGGATGATGACAGGGCAGCTAGTTGTCAGTCATGAGACTTTGTTAATGCATTCCAAAGCCCCGCTAATCACTCCACTCCCTTGACCTTACACAGCAATTGACTGTCCAATGGTTCATATGAGCGGCCAGATAAATACAGGCCCTGTTAGTGTCAGATAATGTCTTCTAAAGCTGCACTGACTCTGTGTCCTCAGGTGAAGTAACAAAGCTCAGACAACAAAGAGGACACACGTAGAAACGTGAAAGAAAATATGCCCGCAGAAGATGACCATGGCCAATGCGTTGATTCAGAACAGGGGTCTGCAACCTTATGCACAGGTAGCTCAACCAATGGCACACTAGCAATATGTGTGTAAGAGAGGTTTTTTGGAAAATAAAATCAAAGGAGCACAGCTGTTTTATTTTTTTACTTTTCAGCCAACCTGCCCTACTCTGCCTCTGATTGGCTAGTACTCACAGAATGCGGCGCAAAGGGAACAATAACAATGCCTGAGCGGGCTCCGTAGATGATGGCAGGCTTAAGGCAGATATGGCACACTGATAGACCTTTTTCACAGCAGACATGTTGACATGTCATAGTAGGAAAAGCACAGCTGTATTCAAAACCATTACTGATGGCTGCATTCCACTTAGGAGAGGTCCTGGTATTGGGCATGCGGACTCACTGAAATATCTTACTGGGACACTTGATGGAACTGAGCCATTGTTAAGGTTATCAATTTCAGCTGTTCTTTTCCTACTATGACAAGTCAAAATGTCTGTTAGCGGGCGTTGTGGCCTGGAGCTATCTCTCATCTGCTCATAATTCAGTGAGCACAGGTTTTGGTCTCTGTGCAGGTATGATGGTACTAAATTCCTACAGTCACTGCACCCAATATTGGCCTGAGGATGGCGCTAGATGAGGATGTCAGAGGATCATCAAAGTAATTACAATTCACCCTGAGAGGAATGTGAATGTCTGAACCAAATTTCATGGCAATCCATCCAATTATTCTATAAAGCACAGGTAATGTTAAAATCCAATATATATGATATATAAATCCAGTCAAAAAGTGGCTTAGGAGTGGACTTGCAATGCAAGGTGGATAATATCAACTGTAAATTTATGTTATTAATGTGAGAAGTGCTTTTTTTTCCACCGTGTCACGGCAGGATTTTATTTTTGCATTGCAAGTCCACTCCTACGCCCCTTTTTGACTGGATTTATATATCATATATATCGGATTTTAACATTAACTGTGCTTTATTTTAAAGTGGAGCTTTATATTCTGAGGGAAGAGCTGCTTGTCCTTCTACTTCTTTTCTTTATCAGCATAGCGTGAAATAGGGCTGCACAGCATTGGTTTTTTTGTGATAATTTATTTTTTATTAGCACCTTCAGACAAACAAAACAATCTCAACAATATGCGACAGATAACGTCAGATGGCACACAGAACAAAGAATAAAGACCCTCACCCACCAGCGCTGAGCTATCATTTTCTTGGTTGCAGTTGAGCCGGCTAGCCCAATCTTTCTCTGTCTCTCAAGCAGGTGTAATTTAGAGTCGTCATTAAGTAACAAAACAATTGGGTCAGTAGGAATTCAACATCCTATCACATCAGATATTATTGATGTTGTTTTATTCCAAAACTCATGCACCTGTTCACACTACCAGACCATATGTAGGAAAGTTCCAGTTTGTTCAGGTTAACAGAACGTACAATAGGGAGTGGGAATGGCTTTGGAGTCATATCTCTTCTGAGGAGTCCAATATGTCCTATGGCATATGTTGATGTGGATATACTGGTGTTTTGGGTTCTTGGAACAGTGGAAAATGTTGTCACAAACTGTTGTCCAATTAATTGCGTTCCCCTCAGGGTTCAGCACTCGTTCCCATTTCTTTACTATTGGGAGTTCTCCTATGGATACTTGCATCAGTTTAGAACATATCTTGGACACTAATCCTCTCACAGGAAAATCAGCAAACCATTTAATGACTGGGTGCGCCTCAAGACTGTTTCCCCATGGCACTCCATAACATTTTAGGGCTGACCTTAAGCGCAGATAAAAGTAGAAGGATGTTCTGGGGACCTCAAAACTAGCTCTCAGGTCTTCAAAACTCAACATACCTTCCTCATTGAATAACTGCTCTAAAGTATAAATACCTCTTTCACTCCACTGGTTACAAACAAAAGGTTTGTTACCAGACATTAGGTGTGTATTGAACCATATTGGGGTATTCAAATGCCACTTATTGGTGTAGCATAGTTGCTCCTCCCCCTGTTTAAAGTTGGTCAGTGTGTTGGTGATAACAGGGCCATAGGCTAGCATACATTTTTTGGACACACAGTCAAGGACTTCCAGTGAGGTTTTGCTCTATTTCTCTCCATGGAACTGTAGATGAGGGGTCCATCTACACTCTGAGGGCCACTCTGAAAGGCTCTGCGGTACACTTTAAAGGTCCCATGGCATGAAAATTTCACATAATATGCGTTCCCCCAGCCTGCCTATGGTCCCCCAGTGGCTAGAAATGGCGATAGATGTAAACCGAGCCCTGGGTATCCTGTTCTGCCTTTGAGAAAATGAAAGCTCAGATGGGCTCATAATTCTCCTTATGATGTCATAAGGAGCAAGGTTATTTCCCCTTTCTCTGCTTTGCCCGCACAGAGAATTTGGCCCACCCATGAGAGAGACATCAAGGCCACACCCCCACCCTCCACCTTGCCCCCCCTCTCTCCTCCTCAATAGCTACAGACACAGAAATGGCACATCCTGAGGAAAGCTCATTGTGGGACTGGCTCTAGTGGCTGTAATTCTGCACCAAGGCTGAATTTTGGGAAAGAAACTTCAGATACAGTATTAGGGGACCACTAAGGTCTATATAAAAGAGACTTCAGATACAGTATTAGGGGACCACTAAGGTCTATATAAAAGAGACTTCAGATACAGTATTAGGGGACCACTAAGGTCTATATAAAAGAGACTTCAGATACAGTATTAGGGGACCACTAAGGTCTATATAAAAGAGACTTCAGCTACAGTATTAGGGGACCACTAAGGTCTATATAAAAGCATCCAAAGAGCACCATGTCATAGGACCTTTAAAGGTGCAATATGTAATATTGTATGTAATACTGGCAGCTAGCGGTTAAAATAGTTACTGCACTACGTTCACGGAGGTTGCCAGGCTGAGACCGCAGCATTCACAACAATGTTGCTAGACGCTTTTCTCACATAGCCAGACATTACTCCACAGCACAGTAGAGTAGCTAACGGTAGATGCTAGTCTCACATAGCCAGGCGTTACTCCACAGCCCAGCGGAGTAGCTAACGGTAGATGCTGGCTATATTGACAGTCATAAAAGCCCATGCTCACGCGGAGCTCTGTAACCAACTGACAGACACACTTTTTCGGCTTAAAATTACAGTATGAACCACTAAAAACACAACAACCTCACTGTCCTCTCCACACGCCAGTCAGGCACACTTCCTCGGCTTAGAATTACAATATGAAACGCTAAAAATACCACTACCTTGCCGATGGAACACACTTCATTGGCTTAGAATTACGGCAACAATCGCTAAACACACTGCAAACTCACAGTCCTCTCTTTCCGATTTACAGCCCCCCTCTCGTGGCTTAAAATAACTCACCGTTGTCGGCTCCAGCCGCTAAACTACATGTTGTAAACAGCCATGGGCTGCTTCCTCCGGTAATGTTAGCAGGGTTAGCATGGCGGTGTTAGCCAGGACCAGTCGGGATCACTTTACTGGCTATGTCTCAATTGTTTTTGCGAGTAACCAACTCGGGTACTCTAGCTATATAATTCAATGTGAGTACACAAATGTTGAAATGACAAAAAATGCCCATCCCTAGTAGCTGTGATAAATTAGCCTGAAGCTAATGTTTACCTGTTCAGGAGAAAATAAGCCAAATGCGTCCTTTTGGGATCCAAGCTGTCTCCATCTTTCAAATACATCTCCAATATTTACCAGGGGGTTGTTACGTCTCTGGTCACGCAACTGTTAGAAACATGCCGTTTTCTTTTTTTTATGTCATGTAGAATCTATCTCCGTTGATCCTGTTGGTTTGTTTGCTGCTTTCATGGCTGTACTACCGTTACAGCTGTAGCGCGCTGGGTTTACGTTTTTACAGGTATATCTGGCAACCCGGCCTGCCTGTCAAACTGGGCCGTTGATAACAACACACAGATTAATACATAAACATAAATTCCGTCACGGAATGTAAATTTCAAAAAGAAAAAATACTGACATTAGCATTGTTGTCAGAAAAGATAGTATTTCAGTTTAACATGTTTCCTAAATATCTGATGAGGCACTGGTGTCATTTTTGGATTTATTACAGTACAAATATTACATATTGGGAGTATGCCCAACCGGTCTACATGTGTTTTGTGGATTTGGAGAAGGCGTATGACCGGGTCCCCCGGGAGATACTGTGGGAGGTGCTGCGGGAGTATGGGGTGAGGGGGTCTCTTCTCAGGGCCATCCAATCTCTGTACAACCAAAGCGAGAGCTGTGTCCGGGTTCTCGGTAGTAAGTCGGACTCGTTTCAGGTGAGGGTTGGCCTCCGCCAGGGCTGCGCTTTGTCACCAATCCTGTTTGTAGTATTTATGGACAGGATATCGAGGCGTAGTCGGGGTGGGGAGGGGTTGCAGTTTGGTGGGCTGGGGATCTCATCGCTGCTCTTTGCAGATGATGTGGTCCTGATGGCATCATCGGCCTGCGACCTTCAGCACTCACTGGATCGGTTCGCAACCGAGTGTGAAGCGGTTGGGATGAGGATCAGCACCTCTAAATCTGAGGCCATGGTTCTCAGCAGGAAACCGATGGAATGCCTTCTCCAGGTAGGGAATGAGTCCTTACCCCAAGTGTAGGAGTTCAAGTACCTTGGGGTTGTGTTCGCGAGTGAGGGGACAATGGAGCGGGACATTGGTCGGAGAATCGGCGCAGCGGGTGCGGTATTGCATTCAATCTATCGCACCGTTGTGGACGAAAAAAGAGAGCTTAGCCAGAAGGCAAAGCTCTCGATCTACCGGTCAGTTTTCGTTCCTACCCTCACCTATGGTCATGAAGGCTGGGTCATGACCGAAAGAACGAGATCCAGGGTACAAGCGGCTGAAATGGGTTTCCTCAGGAGGGTGGCTGGTGTCTCCCTTAGAGATAGGGTGAGAAGCTCAGTCATCCGTGAGGAGCTCGGAGTAGAGCCGCTGCTCCTTTGCGTCGAAAGGAGCCAGTTGAGGTGGTTCGGGCATCTGGTAAGGATGCCCCCTGGGCGCCTCCCTAGGGAGGTGTTCCAGGCACGTCCAGCTGGGAGGAGGCCTCGGGGAAGACCCAGGACTAGGTGGAGGGATTATATCTCCAACCTGGCCTGGGAACGCCTCGGGATCCCCCAGTCGGAGCTGGTTAATGTTGCTCGGGAAAGGGAAGTTTGGGGTCCCCTGCTGGAGCTGCTCCCCCCGCGACCCGACACCGGATAAGCGGACGAAGATGGATGGATGGATGGAAATATTACATATTGGACCTTTAAGGTCGGGGAGGGCCAAGCCTCCCATGTTTGTGGTACATTGCAGAGTTGAATATTTTAGCCTAGGCTGTTTATTTTTCCAAATATACTGCCGAATTAAGGTATCAAGTTTCTTCCAGAAATTTTTAGGTGGGGGTGAGGGGATCATTGTACTTAAGAAATTCACACGAGGAACTATGTTCATTTTAACAGCAGCAATCCTGGACCGTAGTGACAATATCGTTTTTTTATCGTCATCACAATAAACTCATCGTGACAGGCTGCGACATAACGCAAAGGACACTCCGAAATTTTTTGTGTTAGTTGAAAGAAAATATATAAGTTCAACAAGCAATGTGTTGATTTTAGCGAAGACTGTAAGCAGCTGAACTGAGAACACTTTAATATCTGTTAATTTATCGCAAGTTATATTGTTATTGCGGTATTCAACAATGTTATCGTATATTTCCCTCATATCATGCAGCCCTAGTGTGAAATTTGACTTTTGTGTGAAAATGGAGTAAGCAAAAAAGGTCCTTAGGTAATGTGATAGAAGGAAACAAGTGAACACCAACATGTAGGCCTAATAAAAGCCATCAGAAGAGCAAGACCCCATGAAAGCTCATCAAATGTGCTGTTGTAATGTCAGCTGCACGTAGGTACTGCTATTCTCTTTTGGTTTTGTCTTGTGGAAGTGGAAGGTCGTGGATATAGACTAATCCTTTCCAAATGGGACTTTAGATTGATATTTCATCCATACATGTGTTCTTGCTACACTGCCCATTAGTAGTTCCACAGATTAGAAATTGAAGATTACTCAGGTTTTAAAAAGTCACTCTGATTCCTGCAGATACACCTGCCATTATTGTCTTGTTGGTTTTCTCTCCCTGTATTCTAAACCCTCATGCTGTCCTTCTTTCCCCTGTAATGGAGACGAATAGAGCAGGTTCAGGTTGACCTCACTGGCTGTTAAGCTGTTATCAGATTTTCATTGGTGAATGTGAATCTCCTTCATTGATTAGGACATAATTGGTACTAATTGTAGTGTGTGTGTGTGTGTGTGTGTGTGTGTGTGTGTGTGTGTGTGTGTGTGTGTGTGTGTGTTTACCAGGCAGGGGGAGCTTGTTGAAGGGCATTCAGCCTCAAACACGATTAAAAGAAAAGTCTGCTCTCTTTGTGCTCTAGTCACAGATACACCAATGCATTTCAAGTATTTTATTGTGTGTCTAGAGAATCAGAAACAGAAAAAGTTTTTTTGCCACAATAAGTACACTTATGTGATTTTTTGATTTGATTTATTTAATTGTATCAAGAATGCCTTACACATGAAAAAAAAGACATCAAATACAATAGAGGATAAAAACACAATAAAGTCCAGGACTTATTTCCATTGTGGTCCTCAAACACGTGGAATTTGCCTTGGTATTGACGTGCAGTATTGACTTCCCTCATATTAGTATATATGCATATTTTCATCAACAGAAATATATTGTGACCGGAGTGTGAACAGGGACATGTGAAAACTGGGACAGAGAATGTTATTGTTAAAATGTTTAACTTTAACTGCAGCCTTTAAACTGCACAGAAAATGACTAGGACTACTGGAGGTTAGCGACGAAATAAATCAGTCTGTACGGGCAGTGGAGTTGTTTGAGTTCCTGCAGGATAGATTTATATCCAACTTGTTATGTATTACTCAGTACAGCCACTTTCTAATGAATGTAGGTGCTCATGGTGTAGTGATTATAAGTGGCGGGCAAAATAGGCCTGTTTCCTGCTCAAAAAGGCAGTGACAGGAGGCAGAAATGAGCAGCTATCTGAGGTAAAATATGAGGTATATTTCAGTTCTTTAGCACAGACCGAAATATATCAGCAACTATTGGATGAAGTGCCATGAACTCTTGTACACACAGCTATGGTGACCAGTAGATTTGGTGATGGCCTGACCTTTCCTCTAGTGCCACCAGCAGGTCAAAGCTTTCACTTATACTGTGAATATTCAATTAAATTGTATTTATAGTATCAAATCATAACAAGAGTTATCTCAAGACACTTTACGGACAGAGTATACATTACCAATACCATTACTGACATTGTAGTTGTCAGATCATAGATGTATTAAACGGATAATTTTGGATCTTTTGAAGTGGGGTTGTATGAGCTACTTCTCCATAGTCAGTGTGTTAGCTACAGAAGATGGCGGAAGTTTGGAGAAGCAGACAGGAGTACCGACAGGGAAAATAAGCAGTTCTGTGGACGGGGGGGCAGCAGCTAAATGGGTTTTAGACATCTAAACAAATCTATATCAGTTTAAGTGTATGCTATTACAACAGGGAACTGAAGCCGGTATATTGCTCTCTTTTGAAGACTGTTTTTAAAAGGTTTTGTTGTGTGGCATTCTGAAGGGAATACCTGCAGGCTCTACACATGGCTGAAAGAAGTACCTCTCAGGTTAAAGGTCCCATCTTCACTTTATGAGGTTTTTAAACATTAATATGCGTTCCCCCAGCCTGCCTACGGTCCCCCAGTGGCTAGAAATGGTGATAGGTGTAAACCGAGCCCTGGGTATCCTGCTCTGCCTTTGAGAAAATGAAAGCTCAGATGGACCAATCAGGAATCTTCTCCTTATGAGGTCATAAGGAGCAAGGTTACCTCCCCTTTCTTTGCTTTGCCCGCCCAGAGAATTTGGCCCCCCCATGAGAGAGAGAGAGACATCATGGCTTTCAAATGAGCAAAGTGGCAGTTGGTCAAGGCCACACCCCCACCCTCCACCTTGCCCCCCCTCTCTCCTCCTCAATAGCTACAGACACAGAAATGGTACATCCTAAGGAAAGCTCATTGTGGGACTGGCTCTAGTGGCTGTAATTCTGCACCAAGGCTGAATTTTGGGAAAGAGACTTCAGATACAGTATTAGGGGACCACTAAGGTCTATATAAAAGAGACTTCAGATACAGTATTAGGGGACCACTAAGGTCTATATACTGTCACATGGGTGGCAGTGAAGGTCAGGGGCCTCGACGGACCAGACCCGGGCGGCAGACGCTGGCTCTGGGGACGTGGAACGTCACCTCTCTGTGGGGAAGGAGCGGAACTGGTGCGGGAGGTGGGCGCTACCGGTTAGATCTGGTGGGGCTTACCTCTACGCACAGTCTCGGTTCTGGAACCATACTCCTGGATAGGGGTTGGACTCTTTTCTTCTCCGGAGTTGCCCAGGGTGTGAGGCGCCGGGCGGGTGTGGGGATACTCACAAGCCCCGGCTGGCGCCGCTGTGTTGGAGTTTACCCGTGTGGACGAGAGGGTCGCCTCCCACGCCTGCGGGTTGTGGGGGGAAAACTCTGACTGTTGTTTGTGCATATGCACCAAACAGGAGTTCGGAGTATTCGGCCTTCTTGGAGACCTTGACTGGAGTCCTGCATGGGGCTCCAGTGGGGACTCCATTGTTCTGCTGGGGGACTTCAACGCACACGTGGGCAATGATGGAGACACCTGGAGGCGTGATTGGGAGGAACGGCCTCCCTGATCTAAACCAGAGTGGTTGTTTGTTGTTGGACTTCTGTGCTAGTCATGGATTGTCTATACTTGAACACTATGTTCGAACATAGGGATGCTCATAAGTGTACCTGGTACCAGAGCACCCTAGGCGAAGGTCAATGATCGATTTCATAATCGTTTCATCTGATCTGAGGCCGTATGTTTTGGACACTCGGGTGAAGAGAGGGGCAGAGCTGTCAACCGATCACCATCTGGTGGTGAGTTGGGTCAGGGGGTGGGGAAGACTCTGGACAGACCTGGTAAGCCCAAGCGTGTAGTGCGGGTAAATTGGGAACGTCTGGAGGAGGCCCTGTCCGACAGACTTTCAACTCACACCTCCGGCGGAGCTTTTCGTGCATCCCTGTGGAGGCTGGGGGCATTGAACCCGAGTGGACAATGTTCAAAGTTTCCATTGCTGAAGCTGCGGCGAGGAGCTGTGGTCTTAGGATCTTAGGTGCCTCAGGGGCGGTAACCCACGAACACCGTGGTGGACACCAGTGGTCAGGGAAGCCGTCCGACTGAAGAAGGAGTCCTTCCGGGATATGTTATCTCGGAGGACTCCGGAGGCAGTTGCAGGGGTACCGAAGGGCCCGAAGGGCTGCAGCCTCTGCCGTGAAAGAGGCAAAGCAGCGGGTGTGGGAGAAGTTTGGAGAAGACATGGAGAAGGACTTTTCGGTCGGCACCAAAGTGTTTCTGGAAAACTGTTCGCCACCTCAGGAGGGGCGGGGAACCATCCAAGCTGTGTACAGTAAGGATGGGACACTGTTGACCTCCACTGAGGAGGTAATAGGGCGGTGGAGGGAGCACTTTGAGGAACTCCTGAATCCGACTAATACGCCCCTCTATGTTAGAGGCAGAGCTGGAGGATAACGGGGATTGTCGTCGATTTCCCAGGCGGAAGTCACTGATGTAGTCAAACAACTACACAGTGGCAAAGCCCCGGGATTGATGAGATCCGTCCAGAAATGCTCAAGGCTCTGGGTGTGGAGGGGTTGTCCTGGTTGACACGCCTCTTCAACATTGCGTGGAAGTCTGGGACGGTGCCAAAGGAGTGGCAGACTGGGGTGGTGGTTCCTCTTTTTAAAAAAGGGGGACCAGAGGGTGTGTGCCAATTATAGGGGTATCACACTTCTCAGCCTCCCTGGTAAAGTCTACTCCAAGGTGCTGGAAAGGAGGGTTCGGCCGATAGTTGAACCTCGGGTTGAGGAGGAACAATGCGGATTCCGTCCTGGTCGTGGAACAACGGACCAGCTCTTCCTCTCGCAAGGATCCTGGAGGGAGCCTGGGAGTATGCCCAACCGGTCTACATGTGTTTTGTGGATTTGGAGAAGGCGTATGACCGGGTCCCCGGGAGATACTGTGGGAGGTGCTGCGGGAGTATGGGGTGAGGGGGTCTCTACTCAGGGCCATCCAATCTCTGTATGACCAAAGTGAGAGCTGTGTCCGGGTTCTCGGTAGTAAGTCGGACTCGTTTCAGGTGAGGGTTGGCCTCCGCCAGGGCTGCGCTTTGTCACCAATCCTGTTTGTAATATTTATGGACAGGATATCGAGGCGTAGTCGGGGTGGGGAGGGGTTGCAGTTTGGTGGGCTGGGGATCTCATCGCTGCTCTTTGCAGATGATGTGGTCCTGATGGCATCATCGGCCTGCGACCTTCAGCACTCACTGGATCGGGTTCGCAACCGAGTGTGAAGCGGTTGGGATGAGGATCAGCACCTCTAAATCGGAGGCCATGGTTCTCAGCAGGAAACCGATGGAATGCCTTCTCCAGGTAGGGAATGAGTCCTTACCCCAAGTGAAGGAGTTCAAGTACCTTGGGGTTTTGTTCGCGAGTGAGGGGACAATGGGCGGGAGATTGGTCGGAGAATCGGCGCAGCGGGTGCGGTATTGCATTCAATCTATCGCACCGTTGTGGACGAAAAGAGAGCTGAGCCAGAAGGCAAAGCTCTCGATCTACCGGTCAGTTTTCGTTCCTACCCTCACCTATGGTCATGAAGGCTGGGTCATGACCGAAAGAACGAGATCCAGGGTACAAGCGGCGAAATGGGTTTCCTCAGGAGGGTGGCTGGCGTCTCCCTTAGAGATAGGGTGAGAAGCTCAGTCATCCGTGAGGAGCTCGGAGAGAGCCGCTGCTCCTTGCGTCGAAAAGGAGCCAGTTGAGGTGGTTCGGGCATCTGGTAAGGATGCCCCCTGGGCGCCTCCCTAGGGAGGTGTTCCAGGCACGTCCAGCTGGGAGGAAGCCTCGGGGAAGACCCAGGACTAGGTGGAGGGATTATATCTCCAACCTGGCCTGGGAACGCCTCGGGATCCCCCAGTCGGAGCTGGTTAATGTTGCTCGGGAAAGGGAAGTTTGGGGTCCCCTGCTGGAGCTGCTCCCCCCGCGACCCGACACCGGATAAGCGGACGAAGATGGATGGATGGATGGATGGATAAGGTCTATATAAAAGAGACTTCAGATACAGTATTAGGAGACCACTAAGGTCTATATAAAAGAGACTTCAGATACAGTATTAGGGGACCACTAAGGTCTATATAAAAGAGACTTCAGATACAGTATTAGGGGACCACTAAGGTCTATATAAAAGAGACTTCAGATACAGTATTAGGGGACCACTAAGGTCTATATAAAAGAGACTTCAGATACAGTATTAGGGGACCACTAAGGCCTATATAAAAGAGACTTCAGATACAGTATTAGGGGACCACTAAGGTCTATATAAAAAAGAGACTTCAGACACAGTAGGGGACCACTAAGGTCTATATAAAGAGACTTCAGATACAGTATTAGGGGACCACTAAGGTCTATATAAAAGAGACTTCAGATACAGTATTAGGGGACCACTAAGGTCTATATATAAAAGAGACTTCAGATACAGTATTAGGGGACCACTAAGGTCTATATAAAAGAGACTTCAGATACAGTATTAGGGGACCACTAAGGCCTATATAAAAGAGACTTCAGATACAGTATTAGGGGACCACTAAGGTCTATATAAAAGAGACTTCAGATACAGTATTAGGGGACCACTAAGGTCTATATAAAAGAGACTTCAGATACAGTATTATGGGGACCACTAAGGCCTATATAAAAGAGACTTCAGATACAGTATTAGGGGACCACTAAGGTCTATATAAGGGGACCACTTCAGACTTAGATACTGTATTAGGGGACCACTAAGGTCTATATAAAAGAGACTTCAGATACAGTATCAGGGGACCACTAAGGTCTATATAAAAGAGACTTCAGATACAGTATTAGGGGACCACTAAGGTCTATATAAAAGAGACTTCAGATACAGTATTAGGGGACCACTAAGGCCTATATAAAAGAGACTTCAGATACAGTATTAGGGGACCACTAAGGTCTATATAAAAGAGACTTCAGACACAGTATTAGGGACCACTAAGGTCTATATAAAAGAGACTTCAGATACAGTATTAGGGGACCACTAAGGTCTATATAAAAGAGACTTCAGATACAGTATTAGGGGACCACTAAGGCCTATATAAAAGAGACTTTAGAAACAGTATTAGGGGACCACTAAGGTCTATATAAAAGAGACTTCAGATACAGTATTAGGGGACCACTAAGGTCTATATAAAAGAGACTTCAGATACAGTATTAGGGGACCACTAAGGCCTATATAAAAGAGACTTTAGACACAGTATTAGGGGACCACTAAGGTCTATATAAAAGAGACTTCAGATACAGTATTAGGGGACCACTAAGGTCTATATAAAAGAGACTTCAGATACAGTATTAGGGGACCACTAAGGTCTATATAAAAGAGACTTCAGATACAGTATTAGGGGACCACTAAGGTCTATATAAAAGAGACTTGAGATACAGTATTAGGGGACCACTAAGGTCTATATAAAAGAGACTTCAGGTACAGTATCAGGGGACCACTAAGGTCTATATAAAAGAGACTTCAGATACTGTATTAGGGGACCACTAAGGTCTTTATAAAAGAGACTTCAGATACAGTATTAGGGGACCACTAAGGCCTATATAAAAGAGACTTCAGATACTGTATTAGGGGACCACTAAGGTCTATATAAAAGAGACTTCAGATACAGTATTAGGGGACCACTAAGGTCTATATAAAACCGTCAGATGGGGTAGGTCCTGACTGCCTATGCTTGGATATTGGATACATTCTATTTTCATTTTTGTATCTAAAGAGACGTGTGAAGTTGAGGCATTCAGGGAGCTGCTGATCCACTCTCCTCGCCTCAGCCAATAAG
This sequence comes from Perca flavescens, assembly GCF_004354835.1. NCBI lineage: Eukaryota > Metazoa > Chordata > Actinopteri > Perciformes > Percidae > Perca > Perca flavescens. The sequence continues at coordinate 33,547,770 of NC_041344.1, forward strand.
ATGAGGATTTATTGACTCAGCGGGCGATCACTGCTCCTCCACATGGATTCTCTTTCATTTTGTTAGGATCTTCGGTCTTTTCATGCTGCAGTTTCAGGATGAATATCATAAAATCCCATTACACACTCTGTCCAAGAAGCTGTCTGTGCATGATTTATGGCAGCCAATGTTTGGATATCAATTACTAGTCCTCAACAATGAAGCCGGCTCTGTGTTGGACGCGTGTGCTGAAAGGAATTAGGCGGTTTGACGCTATCAGATCTGATGGCTCTACAGACATGTACAATATAGTAAATGGTAACTGTGCCTCAGGCTCTGCCTGGGCTGAGAACATGAAGCTGTCGACAGCTTGTTCAGGGTCATTTGGCATTCTATTGTTCACTTTGTATCTATAAGGAAAGTATCTGTAAGCAAACCAACAGCGTATTTCTGGTCATTCAAATTTCCTAATGATCTTCCATGACTTTTATAATGTCATATCAATATGTTTTATAACACCGACAACCATCAAAAGAGGTTTCAAATGCATTCTGTGGATACAGCTGTAGCTATTTTCTGAAGATACTGATAAGTGGCTTGTCTGACAGCAACCAATTTGAATTCAGGAGTCTTTTTCTCCTGCAAAAGGGAGAAATCTGCTGTTCCTTAAAGGAGCTTCCCTGGTCTTATAACACGCCGAAAGCCTGCCAGATCTTCCTTTGGTCCAAAAGTCAGAATCATCCAAAAAATGCTTTCACACTATAAACGAACCAGACTATGGTTCAGTTCAGTTTGATCCGGACCGAGACTTCCTCTTTTGGTCAGACCAAATTTTGGCTGTCCGAGGGAAGTTTCACACCTGTAATTTTGGTTCGGATCAAACTGAAAAGTCCGAAAGTCCGGACCAAACAAGGTAGGTGTGAAAGCCCCAGTGATTGGTTTAAAGAAATGCCAATAAACCAGAGGAGGTTTTTCTCCCATCCCGGAATGCTGTGTGGACTAGCCAGACCCTCCTCCACAGCTCTGTGAAAGAGGGTCTGGCAAAGCGAGACTAGTTTACCATTAAACTCCTGAGGACCCCTTTAACAGGAACATAGGAGTAACATCAGCCACCTAGACCAGTGGTTCCCACACTTTTTCACGTCAAGGAACCCTAAAATGACCCAAATTAGACTACAGACCCCCATTTGATAAGATTTTGTCCCAGGGTCCCCATCTGATAGGATTTTTGCTTTTAGAGGTTTTATTACAGAAGGTGTATGAAACCCATGAGCAAAATTGTCATACATTCTGTCATTGTGTTACTTATCGATGAAATTATAACGAAAATAAATGATTCTCCATTGGTCCCGGGACCCACTGGAACACCCTGGAACCCCATCAAGGACCCCTGAGGTTCCCTGGGCCCCACTTTGAAACCACTGATCTAGACTGGTTGTGTTTAACAGGCTCATGTCAGCTGGTAATACCCTCTGCTTTCAACAACTCAGATTGTAGAATGCAAATTATAACCCTCAGATAGAAGCAGAGATTTCTTGGGGCATTTGGTCATCTGTCCTTGCACGTATATTTCTCACACTGGACCACTGGACATCTACAACTACATTCTGAGTTGATCCCTGATGTCAGCAATTAACTTGGTAACATATCAATAGGAATGATGGCCAAAAGCACAAAAATAAGATCCAAGTTGCAATAAACCAGAATTATCCTGTAAGCAACCAACAGAACACAGTGGGGACCTTGATTTAGACTGAGCCCAGCTAAACTCTAATAAGCATAAAGTTATGGAAAGTAGCCCTCTGGCACTCGGCTAAGAAAAGCTGTCAATAGGTCTAATAATATACTTGTAGTGTTTACATATTAAGTGTGGTAGATTTACTAAAATCAGAGTAGAAATTTAATTGGCATAGATAATTGGCATCTTATGAGTTGTAGGGGCATACGCTAACAGCTGCTGCACATTAGCACAAACATGCCGAGGCAGGTGGATCTCTCTCACACACACACACACACACACACACACACACACACACACACACACACACACAGTAAAGAATCTTGGATGGGCTGAGCAGGCATATCTGCCTGGGAAACGATGGGAATTGTAAGTGCCCTCCGGCCACCTAGTGAATAGAAGACAAATGACCAAAGTGTGCGTGCTCCACTAATGAGCACACTCCTATTGTCGCACACAAACTGCCAATTGATTTCACATGAATCTCCAACTAAGGCGTAAAGGAAGGACCTATCTCTTCAGTTTCGCTGCTGGAGAGTCTTAAAGACCTTCCAAACTCACGGGAGCGCTCTTTTTATTTGACAAGACTGTGACGACTGCACACATGCTTCCCTAATTCCTTTACCATAATGAACCCTTGTTTAATGTTTGTTGTGTATGGCGGGGAAGATCTGTGAATTAAAGCACTGCTAAATGATGCCGACGCAGGGTTTTCTGTATTTGTGGTAGAGTGGGTTTTAATCTTTACCGAGAGTTGACCAACACGACTCCAGTCCACTGCCAAGGGCCTGGAAACACAGACAGCAGTTTCTGGCAGAAATACATGATCTTTTCCTTTGAGGGAAGGGAGAGGTAGAGGCCCAAATGAAGGAAGCTATCATAGCATTAGCTGTGTACAAGATAATAATGCTAATAATACAAGACAGGAGTTGATGGTGTGGTCTGGTGTGAATTGGCAATAATCAATTTCATCTGTATGTGTGTTGAACACAATAGACAGCGGGGATAAACGGAAATAAAATACAAATAATCAAACAAATCCCAAACGGTTTTATTTATTATTCATTTCCAAAAATGCCTGACTGTTCCTTTAAGCATTCAGTATTTTTTTTCTGTTGAGAAAGTGGTGCGTCATCCATTCATTCAAACACTCAACGTAGGTATTCAATCACACAATCAACCAACTATCTAACTGGACTGCTCTGTGTGTTAACTGTGGTCCGCTCCAGCTGGCTGTCGTGTACATTTTGTCTCACCTGACAGGAGCCTGTATACAAACTTACAACACTATCTTTATTGGCAATACCCGTTTTGTAAAAGATGTATGTTTGTTCAGGAAAGAGGTTAGAGCCACACTGTAAACTCACTACCTACCACTTGACCACTTTGGTCAGACACTGAAGGTTATGCTTAAGTCCCTGAAGATGCAGTACTGCAAATAGCCACTAGATGGTGATTCCAGAAAACTCTGGTTTTAAAGAAATCTATTCAGACAGAACCACAAGTCTCCCACACTGTTGGTTACTTGGACTACATTACATTCCAATTAATGCAAATGACTAAAAGGGTATGAGATCTCTGGTTTCCTCACAGTTTTTGATCCAATGCACCGTTGAGTAGTATGTTGAGCAATACCTTTGTTAAGGATTTTACCCAAAGAACTATATTCAAAAGGTCAAGATTTTCATGGGACTGTCCCAGGTTTCTCCCTAAAAGGAAGATTTTCTCATCACCCAGGTTTCTTCCCAAGAGGGAGTTTTACCTCGCCACTAAATGCTTGCTCTTGGGGGAATTACTGGAATTGTTGGGTCTTTGTAAATTATAGAATGTGGTCTAGACCTACTCTATTTGTAAAGTGTCCTGAGATAACTCTTGTTACGTTTTGATACTATAAATCAACTTGAATTGTTTGAAAAAAATCAAAAAGCAGCATTTGGCTCTTGGAGATGGTGAATTTGGCCCTTACTGGCTGAACTACTTAAGTTAGCCAGCGTTGTTCACTGTCTGAGTCACCTGCTCCCAACACTGCCCTTACACACCCAGCCACAGCAAGGTCCTTGATGTTATCAAAGCAATTTGGCCCTGCTTTAATCATTGGGAAAATTGAGCAGCCCCCCCCCCTGCACTTTGGAAGCAGACAAAATCCAATCACTCATAGGAGAGGTTATTGATTGATGTAATCTTATTGGAGGTGAGGTGGTGGAGGGGACATGATTGATTGCTTTTGTCTACTACACATGTTGCTCTCGGCTGGTGATTTGTGTCCACTTTCTTTTGGTATTTAATCTCTGTGTGAAGTTCTCAGATCCACCTCCCCCCTCCCCGGTGTGACCCCAGGACCCGTATTGCCAAGCGGGGCTTCATGGCCCACAAATCTAAGCTGGCTTCATTTGATCTCATCCACATCACTGTCACATTGCTGTCCAGGTGTCATAAAGAGTAAGCGCAATCGCTCGAGGCTCCGCACGGTGCCTCCATTCATCCACAGATGCTGCAGAAATATTCGGTGACGTATCACCACAACTACATTAAATCACACTGATGAGGACATTGATGACACAATATTAGACCGAGTCAGTTGGATAGAATAGAAAATGACGTGGCTAAATGTGAGCTCTTTGGACTTGGGGACTGTAGTGAGATAATTCATTCTAAGGGAACCATGGCGGAGAAGTAGTTAGACCAAGATATAATGTCACATAACATACTTTTAATCATTAAGTCTGTTCATAAGCTCATTTCTAAATTGTATCTGTTAATTTATTTATCCACAGCAGTTGATCAGCACAAGCATATTGGGTTTTGAAAATAACACCGAAGAAACCAGCATGAAGTAATTCAAGCAAGCTTATGCAACTTTTGCAAAGGCAACACTTACGCTGACGCAGCCTTGTCACCATGGGCATGTGTGACAATTATGAGATAAGGGTTAAACGCAGCAAAACGCAACGTGACATCATGACTTTGCGTAAACATACACCCCACTTTCCTAAAGCCAAATTCATGTACGCATTTTGAGCTATTGGTGTGTATGTCTACGCTGTATACAGCAGATGTAAATACACATCGTGAAACGTGCCGTGCTATCGCAAGAACAACGTCACACACACGTAAAAAAAACATGACGGTGACCAACGTCACACGCTTAGGAAAACAATAAACGGTTGGGTTTAGGACAAGAACATTGGGGAAGGCTTTATTTAAAAAGAAAAAAAAACGATTGATGAACGCCACACACGGGACGTCACCCCAACTAACCTCGCTCCGCGGACTTCTGTCCTTTCATAATACTCACTACGGCGATAAGTCACATGTATTGTAGGTCAATTGCGGCTGAACGGCGTTGATAAACACGCCAAGCGATTATGCGTCTTGATAACACGCCAAAATGGCATATGAATTGGCGTGTCATACATACACCACTTCATGAGATCAGTCTGGCAAAACAGCAGTACAATTTGACAAAGTTGAAAGTCAGCAAACTAGTTATGTAATGTCTGTTACACCTCTTCCTACCTGGACGCCATGCCAACGAGCAAATATCCGATAGTTTCAGCGGTTCTCATGATGTTCCAACCTGCTCAGTGCGTCAGCAGACAGGTTAAGCTACGTGTTGACTGTTTGGAGAACAGCTCGCCCTGGCTTTGAAGTTTCGTGCACTTCCTCCACCTCATTGGTCAAAATTGGCACTGAAACTGCACTCCGACAATATATAAAAAAAAGGTTGACAAAAGGTAACTTACCTTAGCAAATGTTAGCTGCTTGTTAGCAGAACAATAGTAAAGTGCCAACCGCCAACCTAGCTGAGCCGCTCCCGGGTTAAACTACAAAATATTTTATCATCAGATGTGCCTTTCGCTTTGACGGCGACGGCATTTTTGGGGCTTGAAACGCAAAAAAGTGAAACCACCCTCCAGAGTGGAAACCTTAAAAACACTCCACCGTCGTGTTACCGTCTAAAGGGTAAAAACGCACTGTGCAAGTGTGTGTGTGTGTGTGTGTGTGTGCTGTGTGCTGCGTGTGTGCATTGTTTGGAGCAATAACTCCACCTCCTCGTCTGTGTGTATATATATATATATATATCAAATAACGCTAGTCGAAACGCGGAATAAAAAGTGAGAACGCAACGTCACTTTTGCGTTTTCTCTTCAGATCGTTTCTGTCTAAACGTAGACTTTCAGAGGAACACAAATGCAATGTTGACAGGCTTTCTCAGGGATTGTAGTTGAACAAAAAAGAGCAGTGTTGACTTTGGATTTTAACATCTACATCCACTCCTTCGATTAGGCTACTGTGACCCTCTCCGTGACTGTAGCTGACTAAAACAAAAATCTCATCCCTCTCTTGCAAAGCGAAATTGCTCGTAGTATATCTGGAGTACACTTGCACTGTGGCAGTGACCATCTGTCACTGTGGCCAACAGTTATGTGATGATAGTAATGCTTAAACAAGTCTATGGATATGTTTTTTTTTTTTAACATTAGCAACCATAAGCTACTGGTCCTACCAGAATAAGTAGGGGTGTAACAACACCACCAGAGTGTATTGAATTGAGCAAAGGTGTGTTTAGTTTCTTTTAAATTCACTTCACCTGTTTATAATAATTGTGCCTATTCTGATTAGCTTCTCTGTGGCTGAACCTCTTGAGGGGTAGATATTAAGAAAGGCCAGCGGCTCCCATGTTCACCTTTCCTTATCAAAACCAAACCAGGCTGCAAAAACAATGGCACAAATCAAAAACACTAAACTGAGCACTGAGCTAAAGAACCTTAATAATGAGACACAGAACCTGTAGGGGTTATTGATGGTTGTTGCTTCCCACCTGCTTTGTACCCACAGTCGTGGGTCTATGTATTGACGGTGGGTTTGTGGCGTGCAAAAAAACTTTTTTTTCTCTCCAGCAGCCCTGGTGTCTGAGCCCAGTAGCTGAAACAAGGCAATGAATTTATCACAAGTGGGCAATGCAATTACCTTGGGAGTGGCCACATGATAGAAATCAATATGACACAAAGCACTCAGCCATTGACTCTCATCCATGACAAAGTGCGCCGGTGTCTTTCCATAGAAAGGAGTGGATATAGGAGTGGATTATTGGACTTTGTGAGCCTCCTACTTTTTTGATTTACGGCTGGTCACGGCAACATTAGAAAAGAGCCATTGTTTTACAAGAGGGGGAAGAAATGAATGGACTGCTGAAGTCGCACCTATGGAGAAAGCCAAGTCAGAGTGGCTGCCTTTATTAGCTAATCTGGACACAACTCATTCACAGTGAAGTCTACAGCCCTCACCTGGTGCTTTGTATGTGACTGAAGGCATGTTTCTTTCTATTTCCAGCAGGGGGCCCCAGTGAACTGGCTACAACCCTGGAGAAGAGTCAATTTCAGTAGGTCTGTGCCCTCACCTCTGTGGGACAAACTCAAGCCTTGTAGTGTCTGACCCGGCCAGAAACTCTCGTCTCTCTATTGGTACATTGCCACGGAAATTCCACTAGAGATACAAACAACTTGTTAGACCACTGCAACTCCAATAAAATAAGTCTATGAGGAGGTAATCAATTAAGATATGTGGCTTTGTGGCTCCTGTTTCGTGTGTAATGATTAAATATGGGGTAGGAGGCAACACGGTGCAGTTAGAAGAGGATAAGACAGAAACCAGTTAAGGAAGGGAGAGGGAAGAGCGTGTACCTCAGGAAGCACTGGAGCAAACCCACACTGTGGCAGAATCAGTGGGATAAAGAGACGAGAGAAGAAGCTGGGGAGTAATAGATTGTAGCTGCTTGGCCACACTTCCCACACAGCCCCAGTCCCAGCTATTGTGTTTTCGGTTTTAATAGGGGAGAAAAAGGGTGAAGTCAGCAAAAACAAAATGCCGCCATTAAATCATCTCCCCGGATCCGGTGTCAGAGCAGTAATGGGAAACGCACTCATCATCGGAAAGGTTACTGCTTTCCAGAAACCTCCCTGCTAGCTTTTCTCTCTCTTTGCCCCTCCCCTTCTTGAGCCCCCTGGCCCCAGTCTCATCCCCTAACCAGAAACCAGCTGGAGCCGAGCTCATCTCTAGTGCGTCCGTCGCTGTTCGGTCCCCAAAGACCCCGGGGTCGAGGATGAGGGATTGGGGCGTCTACAGTTCACCACGGTAAGCTGGTTCCATCTCTCGGAGGTTCCACGTTGAAAACCAAAATGTCTCTTTCTGTCTTGTCCCACAATTGTTTAAAGAACAAAGTCTGCCCATCCACCTGCAGACAAAGTGCCTTTTTGTTGGTAGTACGTGGCTACATTTCAAGTTGACCTTTATATATGACTGCGGACAGCAGTATCCTCTGGCAAAAACTGGCCAACTGCAAAATATCTCAACAACTACTTAAAAAAAAGATCCACTTACTGGTTGAAAGCTCCAAAACAAATTGAGTCCACTCCAGTGAGTGGACTTTGTGCTTAGAATGTTTTGTGAAAGGCCATTTTTCTATTTTTTTTCAAGGTCTGCAATGAACCTTCAAAAGGACAGTTCACCTCAAAATCTGAAATACATATTTTATCTCTAACCTGTAGTGCTCATTGAAGGAAGCGCACTCATGTACGTCTTCCTTGTGATCCGACATTGCTAGCTCACGGAGATGAGCTCATCTGAGCTGGCTAACGTTATAGCTTAGCTGAGGAGGAGGCCACTGCTTCCTTCTGTGCGGTGATATGGTAAGCGGGTGTATTTTGGTAGAATACATGAAACTGCTCCCAACCAGACCTGTGGATTATCTTGAGTAACGCTGTCATTTTTGGAGCTTTAAACACCACAAGCCGAGTGCCAACTAGTTTCATTATATCGGAGAGAAGGCAGACGTCTCTACGGCCAATGTCACCGGGCAACTCACGCAAAACAGTCTAGATGGATAAATAACACTACAGGAAAAATATGTATTTTTGATTTTGGGGTGAACTGTACCTGTAAAGTTCAACTAATGCCATGCAATATAATGTAGATGATCCATAACGTTTCCAGTGACCCCCTTCACCTTTGCTCTAATGCTTAGTCAAGCTCCATCAATCCTTTCTACATATATACTGTAATGTTGATGGATATTTTAACTCTCAACTATAGATTTCAGTATTGGCCTCAACACTCTAGTATTGGTCAGGCTCTGATCAACATCTAAGTGCCAGGTTTAAATGAAATGTACTGTCACGCACTCCAGAGGATGAACCATTTACATTTTGGACACTGAATGACACGCCAAGATGTCAACTTTAGACACAGATATCATTATTATCATATCAGATATCTCATTAACTAATGGCGTTTTCCCATCACATGTACCTGCTCGACTCGCCTCGACTCTACTCGCCTTTTTTGGTTTTCCATTATGAAAAAAAGTCCCTGGTACCTGCCAACAGGTACTTTATTTAGTACCACCTCCTTGGAGGCTCCAAGCGAGCTGAGGCGATACCAAAAGGTGAGGTGAAAACCTGCAGGCTCCTGATTGGTTGGAGAGAATCGTCACTAATCACTGCATCATCATTGCTAGCGACAGACGGGGTATATATATATATATATATATATATACAAAATGCATGTTTGGAGAACTGTGTAAGAATGGCCATGATGTTTAGTGTTTCATTTCTGTCCTACTTTAGGGTCTGATGTGATGCACAGCGCCATATGCTGTTTCAGTTTGGTTTTAGTTTTTCTTAAGGTTTTAGTTTTTATTTAGTTTTAGTTTACTAAAAATATTTTTTACTACGTATTTTCGTTTTAGTTTACTATAATAACTCTGGTCCTGAGCAATACACCTGCTGTGACATACAGTAGTTGCTTCCCCTAGCAATGCTAGAGTTAGCTAACAGCTAGCTTTTTTGGGACCAGACTATTCCGGGAACAAAAGCGTTCATTCTGGAAGTTACATCGCTGAGGTTTGAAATCTTTGAGTTTGCTACAATGTCACATCTCTGGTCTCTCTTTCTACAAGCGACGGAGAGCGAGCAGGACCCAGCACTACGGTGGCCCACAGGGGCAAACACACTGCAACTTCAAGGTGCTGTAGGTAGGACTGTGAAATTGGAACATTGACAACTTCTCAGTCCTTCCCCCATTTCGCCAAAGCCCAAAACTAAACCCCTCCCCCCACAAGGGAGAATGAATGCTTGTGCCTGAGCAGTGATTGACATGCAATTAGACACCCCCCCTGGCCCTGATTGGTGCATCTGAACAGGGAGCGGTGGATTTTTGCAAATCGCACTACAGGCTGTAGGTGGTGCCAGAGGAGCTGGATTTCTTTTGTAAATTACCTGCTTCATGTAGTTTCAGCAAACTGACAGAAAGTTGCAAGCTGCAAATACACACAACACAACCAAATACACAAACGCGCTGCAAATACACAAACAAAAAAGAAAAGAACACAATCCCCGAAAACAATTATTTGTATTTGGTTGTGTTGTGTGTAATTTTTCTTAGCGTGTTGGCTAAATGCTGCACGTTAATGAAGTCAAATTAATGAAGAGGTTTTCTCAATTTGCTTGCTGTTACTTGTTTCATTAAGTTGCAGTGCGTTTGCTACCGTTGGCCACCGTACAGAATGCCATTCGGCAGTGTAACAGTTAACAGGGGTCCCCTCTCAATACACTACAACAGTAATTGCATAACGCACTACTAATATGGCCCGTAAATCTCAAGAGCTCGCACTGGACATGGCACCTGGGTCCTCAGTAATACACCAATACCGCCAAGTGTGAAGTCGATCAGATGAATGGTTGTGGAGACAATTGAAGGACAGACAGACACACAGAGACTCCTTTCATTTTAGTTAGATGCTTAGTTATGAAATGACCAAAAGTAAAGGTGCTCAGATATTGGGGATCAGCAGCTGCAATACTTTGGACCAACAGTTTTCACTGTTTTTAAGAGAAAGGAAGTCTATGTTGATCAAACCTCGTCAGTGAGAGAATCCAGCAGATCAGTTCTAGACTGTACTTATGTGGGCTGAGAAGCACAGTCTTGTCTGAGGCACCCCGCCCAACAAGAAGGCCACTTCCCAGGTGATAAATCACAAATGACAGAGGGCATTACACAAACGGACTGCCACAGTCGCACCTTTAGAACAATTAATTAGCTGGCTGACACTCATTTATCACTGCGGCAATAAGGTGAAAAAGTCAAGAGTTTATTAAAGCTCTGCTTAATTTTCAAGAGCTATAGGCCAGAGGCTGAGACACTTCACATACACAACAGCAGCGACATTCACATTCTTACTTCATACAGTATCACAGCAACACAGTACATCATCAGAAATATTCCCTTAAAAAGCATGGGTGTAAACAAACGTGAACAAATGTTTGGCAATTAAAAGAAAAGCATGGTAGTCGCTTTAAGACTACATCACAAATCAGAATTCAACTCGGTTCACAACACAAGCTTATGACATATAATCAAGTATGTAGGCACAAAAATGTATGTATGGCTGCTTCAATAAATATTGTACACATTGTCACACTACGTAGCTACCTGGCATTCAAATTCTACAAGACCACATCACTTGTTTTCAGTTTTAAAATTACTGTACAGATCTGGATAACTAGATACAACCATGCATTGTAGAACTGACATGCAGTCGTTGAGACTGACTGAGTTTAAGTGATGGGAAAGGACTGGTCAGGAGTCTGCAAGTCCTGCTGCACCGAGGTCCCGTCTCTAAAGACAAACCCAGTGTGGTGTTGTATCTGGACACAATCGTCTAGAGAAGCAGAAAGCGGTGAACTGAGCATGGGTTTGACTGCTCCCAAAAGCATGCATATAGAGCCCTGTACAGAGTGACATGAGGGCAGAATGTGACACTTGTCAGGAGCCCTGACAGAGCAGCAAGCAGCTGTTGTTTTGACAGCACTGACTAAAAGCCCCCAGGGACACGGAGACAACGCTGGGCTTCTTTCTGAGGACGTGTCAGTTCAACTGTCACTTTAAGATATGGACACAGAGGAAGACTTTTAAATGCCTAAAGACACTTAAGACATTTGGACTAATATTTAAGTGCTATAACCACTAACTACACTAGTTTGTTTCTACGACAGACACTTTATAGTAGCATTCATATTCTGCTACACTTGATACACCAGAAACAGTTGGCCTTTTCTATACAAAACACTGACTTTTCTTAATGCTTCTGCTCCTCTATTTACTTAGAACACACAGCACAAAACTCACGTCTGAAAAAGCCTGGGGTCAAGTGTGTTTGTAATTAACCAAGTCCACACTGAAATGCTCAGGGTGATTGGGTGGCAGATGGCTCAATCAATAACAGTGATTGGTACTGATGAGAGGTTGTATAAGGGGGTCACCAGCCTAGTAGCAATGAAAAAAAAAGTAGTTGATCTCAAATAATTCCCATTAGGGCTGAGCAATATATCAATAATATATCGACATCGATATAGAAGATCTTAAATTTTGGATATCGTAATATCGTGTTCTGAAGTGTTGTCTTCTCCTGGTTCTAAAGGCTACGTTACAGTAAAGTGATGTCATTGTCTGAATTTACCAGACTGTTGTAGCTGTTCTATTGTTTGCCTTTACCAACTAAGACACTGAATCCACATTATTGATGATTATTTATCTAAAATCTTATTGTGTTAATTTTTTGTGAAAGCACCAAAAGTCAACCCTACAATATTGCGGCAATATCGACATCGAGATATTTACTCAAAAACAGCGTGATATTTGATTTTTGTTTTCTCCATATCGCCCAGCTCTAATTCCCATACATACATGCTGGATGCAGGGGAGCACTTAGAGGGATAGAGAGGAATTATTCCAGATAGCGTCCAAAGTCAGAGACTGAGTGAAGCAGGTTTCTGCCTGTTGTTGTTCCACCCGTTTCCTACAGAGAGAGAGAGAGCTCAGCTGCCAACGTGAGCAATCCAGAAGCTTGTCCGCTTTGGACGGACTTGTTCCTCTCAACCACCAGTTTATAACATCATCTCTAAATGGGCACTTGAGCTTTTTTAGAAAGCTGCTTTTTCATGGAAAACAGTGCATCTTCAGTGGTCTCCTTGGTTCATTAGTGGGTATACTGTTATCAAAAAACTAAGAATTCTGCCTTTCTGCCCGTCCTATCAAATAAACTGATTTGCACTCCCTAGCCGATACTCCCTCACTGTCTAACATTCTATTTCTCTTCTTATTTTTGTTTAATGCTACCTAACTAGCAAACGAGAGGTGTTGTGTGAATTGCCAAAATGGAAAAAAAAATGGTTTAATACATAATGAATAAATACATAACTTTTTCTTACTTGGTCAAAAAAATTTTAGATGCAGATAATTGCATAGAAGCAACTTGAGCCATAATTGGTCACAAAAAGAATCAACCGAGTTACTCGTAGTGTGTAAAAAGCAGTCCAACATTAACCCAAAAGTTACTGACTCCATGTTTTAGATTCAGACAGTTCCACTCAATTTTCGTTGGACAGTTGTTGGTCCAGTTTGGATCAGAGGTGGCTGCGGGGCGGAGTGACGGTCTCAATCTTCAGCCTGACTCGAGCGCCATTCTTCAAACGCTTCAATTTGCCTCTCTCTGTCTCTAAGCCAACGGTCATCTGTCCCAAGTTTTTATGGGGGGGGGTGAGGTGGCTGCCCCGGCTCTCACAACCTGTGCAATGCAAAGATAGAAAGAGTCAGGGCAGCACACCCCACACCCCGACCAGCAACCCTTACAACTCAAAACACTGCTTTAAGAGCACGACAAAGAAAACACAAACTCTCTGGTGTTCAAGTGTTGAGCTTTTTCTTTCATCTATTTCCATGATACTGCTTTTGCCATTTGTCAGATGTCATTGCATACATGTACATTTAAAGGTGCCCTGCCACACGTATTTCATCACTTTGTGGTAATGTCTGAAGGTCTACCATGGACTCTGTAACCTTGGTTACCTTGTTTCAAGCCATTCTAGCGTGGTATAGAAAGCCTGCAGGAAGACTCAGCTCGATTTCTGCCAGTTCTCATTAATATTCAACAAGCTAGGCTGTTTGAATCTGATTGGCTAACAGCTAGCCAATGAGAGCCTGGCTGTCAGAATCCTTTACCCAGCCCAACTGGGCGAGCTCATGAATAGTAATGAGCTCAGGCAACATGACGTCAGACTGACCAGCTTTTGTGATTGGCCTGATTTCTCTGATTATTTCTGTTCAGTGGCTAGAGCGGTCAGAGGAGGTAGCAGTTCATTTTCACATTCACAACATAACACAAACACATATGGACCTGACAGATTTAAAAAAATGCAAGTAAAAACGGTTTTGTATGGCAGGGCACCTTTAAGTATTCATTTTCTTCTGATTCTACTTTGCCGTTTTTTCTATCACTGTTAAGGGGTAAAAAAAAAAAAAAAAAAAGCCACTCAATGTAACACATTTACTGCACGTTTCACATTTAAAATGCCAAGTAAGGGAGGGATGTAGAGCTGCAAATGTTCTTTTCATCAATTGATTATTTGTTTGGCAGATAAAATGTCAGAAAACAGTGCACATCTTCTTCGTGCCCAAAGTAACATCTTCACAAAATTACTTAAGTGATTATAAAATTATCAAAATAGTTGGCAAGGAACTTGTGCTCATTGACTAATAGTTTAAACTCTGGAGGGATTATGTCCTTTAAATTGCTGCAGTGCTGAGTTTCACTGACAGAAATTTGAAAAAAAAGTACAGTAGAAGCGGTTGGAATGAAGCAGTGAGTGACGGTTGGATTTCTTTGAAAAATAAAAACTAGCACCAGAGTAGTGAGTGTGGCAAGACTCTGTTGTTTTAGTAATGGAATTAGTTTAGTAGAATATACATTCCTCTGAATTTATCAAGACAACAGGCAAACATGGCAGAAGTGTTGAGTTTGTATCAACAGCAAAGCAGGAGCAGATCAGAAATGAGGGCGATGATAGCAAAAGGTTAAAATATGCTTTAAAAACAAGACAAACATTGGAATAAATTAATACAAGCCTGTTACAAATACAAGCTTCCTGCCAGGTTATAAAAAAGGTTAGTTATGTTTCAACATAACAAATCAAAAAGTCATACACTGGTTCAAGTAACAGTGGTCCAATCACAGACAATATGAAATACATGAAAGGGAATTCTGGTCTGATGAGAATGGAGAAATGTTCTAAGGAAGATATTCATCACATGACAATGTTCTAACAAGGCCCCGCTGTGATCTAGTGGTTTTTTCTTTTCTTACGGAATCCAAAGTCAAAGAAAAATTCTGGTTATTAGATGCCTGACACCTGAAATCCCAAGAAAGGAGCAGAATAAATTGTGCTATTCATTACGTCTTAATGAACTGTGCAAATGTATGTGGCAGGTCAATACAGGGGGCCTATGGAGAGGATACCCTCAGCCCCCTCATTCTGCAGAGCCCAGGCAGCCAGAGTCTAATGAAGACTGAACTTTAATCATCAGGAGGATATGGCTGCCTCATGAGACCCCCCGACACACACCCCCACACAGAGTATGTCTAATAACCCTACCCCCCCCGCTTCCTCTCTGAGCTACACACACACAGAGTATGTCTGATAACCCCAAACTGGCTTCCTCTCGGAGCCACACACGCACACACACACACACCCTCACCTCACGAGGTTTTCGTTGTCGCCCGGCCCTTTGCAGGTTGTACACTCAGTCCTCGTGTCGTCACCTTTGGGTTTTTTCTGCATTGCAGAGTGGCGTTGTCGGCGTTCCCGTGGCAGTGGTTCCTATGGAAACACGGCTGATTAGAATGGAGAGCTGTATGGGCACTTGTTGGTGCTCGGGATGTAAAAAAGGAATGAGATGTTAAACTGGGGAGAGAGATGGGGAATACACCAGAACATTCCCCAAAGACAATTCATCAAAGTGACGGTTAGGATTAGCCTGATGTGGATTCCTTAAAGGAACACGCCGACTTATTGGGAATTTAGCTTATTCACCGTAACCCCCCCCCCTAGTCGATACATACCCTTCTCATCTCCGTGCGTGCTGTAACGCTGTCTGACGGTTCCAGCATTAGCTTAGCCCAGCACAGATCCTGCAGGTAACTGGTTCCAACTAGCCTACTGCTCCCAATTGTGACAAAAGTGACAAAATAACACCAACATGTTCCTATTTACATGTTGTGATTTGTAGAGTCACAGCGTGTACAAAAAACAACGTAACATGAGACACAACCATCTTCTAACTGTAAACAAACCGGGAACTATATTCTCAGACAGGCTTGCTGCGAGCATATCACTCCACCCAAGTACTATATTCTTCCGCCTGAGAATATAGTTCCTGGTTTGTTTACGGTTAGAAGATGGGTGTGTCTCATGTTACGTTGTTTTTTGTACACGCTGTGACTATAAATCACAACATGTAAATAGGAACATGTTGGAGTTATTTTGTCACTTATTGGGAGCAGTAGGATTACTGGAACCATTCACCTGCATGTTCTGTGATGGGCTGATGCTGCTGGAGCCGTCAGACAGCCTTACAGCACGCACGGAGATGAGAAGGGTATGTATGGACTTGTCTAACTCTGGGAGTTACGCTGAATAAGCTAAATTCCCAATAAGTCTGCGTTTTCCTTTAAAGTCGACATTTCTGTACATTTCTTGTGTTTATGTGATTACAGCTAATTTCAGATTTATTTTGAATGGTGTTAGTTTTTGTTTATATATTTTATATACTGTATTTAAAACGAGACAATCCCAATCAGAACTACCAACTTCTGCGGAGCCCTTTTTTTTTTTTTTAAATCCTTCGTAAAGTGGCTTTAATGGAATTCTTCAACATCTTTTTCTTATGTGAGAGAGGTGAAAAGAGCACACAATCTCACGTCTGTGTGTTCAATACAGCGCTGGAGACAGGAAAGGGCTAGCTGTCCAATATTAAAAAATACACGCCAACAGCTTTCAACATCGTTTGTTGTTGTCCAATATTGGTAAATATAAGCAAGATGATATAAGATATTATGTTAATCCAAGACCAATAAACCTGGACTACTGAAGTGAAGGGGGTCACAGAACAACAGCAGGAGTTTTCGGGAAAGCAGAATGAATTGACAAACCTCAATTTTATCTTCTCTGTCCTCACAGATGGGAACCCTCTTCCTCTTCTGCCCTCTGGTTCTCTGCAAAACACAAACATTCAACTTTGAAGCAGTGGTCAAATACACAATGCAAACAATTCTCAAGTGACATTTTCATGAACCTTCTTCTGAGTGGGTCAACACCTTCTTGAGATCAAGGCAAGGGTGTGATTTGCTGCCTTTAAGGTTTCAGTTGAAATTTACTCACTAAAATCTCCGTAGACATGGTTCTCTGACAGTTTCTGCAGGTTTCACCAAGTAAAATTTAAGACCTTTTTAAGACCGTTCTGAGTGACATTTAAGCATTTATCGCAACAGTTCTTTCAAGCCAAGTATCGTTAAACTTGCACTTCCCCATAGCTGAAGATTAAAATCTGTCTGTCTGTGGTACAATCTGAAAGAGACTCGCACCAATAACACCAAAGCTGATTGGCTGCATTATAAGTTGCATGTTGGTCTCATTTGTAGTCATAATACAGCAAATTATATTTGGACTAGCAAAAGAAAGAACTACAACACCACAGAATAAACAAGAAAGAGCATTAGAGGTAGCGTTGCATGGACGTAGGGAAATTAAGACCTGTTTAAAATGATTTAAGACCAAGAACACAATACTTCAACAAATTTAAGAATTTTGAAGGTCTAAAATTTAGATTTTTAAATTAGGACTCTTTAAGACCCCTCGGAAACCCTGTCTGACTGTCCAGATTACAGAAGCTCGGACTTGGGCTAGACTTTACGAGCAGCGCAAATTGTTTTTTGAAAATTGGACACAAACATCTTATTTGAAGGGGTGTGCATACGACTGACATGACACCGTCGTAACCATGACATGACAGCTGCCATGAACAGTAAAGAGTCATTATAAATAATTAGTCATTAAGCGTCATTCGGTCAATTATGTCATTTTTGATGCAAAACTGATATATAAATGTCCAAATGGTACCACTATGGTTAAGGTCGAGGGAAATGTTCATGACACAATTATAATAGTCTCATGACAGCCAATGTCAAAACCAACCACTTATGAGTTTAATGTTATCTTAACACATGAAGCTCAATAGTTTTAGTGTTTGATCATTAGACCTGCTATAGGACATATTTAGGAGTTATGAAGTCTTGGTTTAGGTCAACAAAGAATGTTTCCTCCCAAAACAGGAACACTGTAATAAAATGAACATCATGCTCTATTGATGAATACTTGAAACTAGAGATTGGGACAAAAAACTCATTATGAAAATGTTTTCTGAGGTAATAAATCAAGTGAGAAGTAGGCTCATATTGCCATAAACATATATAGAAACAGACAACCAATGAAGTTGCCCCCTGCTGGAAATGAGATAGAATGAAGGTTTGAGGCATTGGCTTCACTTGTCGGGCCCGGAAGCTTCGTCTATGAACCTGACTCACAGCAACACTAGTCATGCTGTGGCACTGCTGAACATTCCAGGACACACATCCCATTCTCTTTACGGAAGCCGGACAATGCTGGATGGACGTCTAGCAACACTACTACACGGCTCTAAAGTGTGCTTTTTCCCTTGCAGAAGACTGAACAGAGCACGAAAGGAAATCAAAACCAAACATCCCCTTCTTGTTGATAGCAAGTGAGCGCTGGAGCCGCTGATGAGGGGTTAGAAGGGGAAGAAAAATTGACAACATATTCAAACAGATTGTGAAAACAATCCCATCTGTCGCTTTTGGCTCGCCACCACTCGCCAGATGGAGCACTTATCATTAAGAATGCTAACTGCAAGAATGCTGCCAATTGGCTCCTATGGACCTTCACGCTCTCTCCTGTGACTGCACTACCAAACAGAAGGCCTGACATTATTCAGTTATTTGTGCATTAGAGTAGTGTCTGTAAAGTAATCTATAGGGCCAGGGGGAGCAGGGTGCAGTTCAGTAGCTGGTTCAGCTAAAAAACGCTCAGCCACGCAGCACAGCTAATCTCAGGCTCTGCTCAGGTGAGGAAATTAAAACTGCAGGCAGTTTATAAGTCCCAGCAAAATCAATCTTTTAATTAAGTACATCAGTGCATCTTTAACAAGCATGAATTATTTCACACAGGATTAGAGAAATTAACAGAGCATAGGACGTGGTAGTAACTAGATATATTAACTTAATTCTCATAATTTCCAAATGATTAATGGCATATGTTCATATTAGGGGTTTTAATGTTAGCACAGTGGTGGTAGCAGGCGGCAGTAAATCATGTCCCATTAGGAGGAGCATTTTATTGCCACCTTCAGTTAGCCTCTTGAACCCTGAACTCCCCTTTAAACTTCCCCTTCAAAATCATTGCATCAAATGAATACAGAGCATGTGGCTGGGTTGGCTCAGTTGGTAGAGCAGGCGCAGATATACATACATATATATACACAAACACATACATACAGTACAGGCCAAAAGTTTGGACACACCTTCTCATTCAATGAGTTCTTTATTTTCATGACTATTTACATTGTAGATTCTCACTGAAGGCATCAAAACTATGAATGAACACATATGGAATTATGTACTTAACAAAAAAGTGTGAAATAACTAAAAACCTGTTGTCATACATGTCTTATATTTTAGATTCCTCAAAGTAGCCACCCTTTGCTTTTTTTGATAGCGCTGCAAACCCTTGGTGTTCTCTCAATGAGCTTCATGAGGTAGTCACCTGAAATGGTTTTACCTTCACAGGTGTGCTTTGTCAGGGTTCATTAGTGGAATTATTTCCCTTATTAATGGGGTTGGGACCATCAGTTGTGTTGTTCAGAAATCAGGTTGATACACAGCCGACAGCCCTATTGGACAACTGTTAGAATTCATATTAAGGCAAGAACCAATCAGCTAAGTAAAGAGAAACCAGTGGCCATCATTACTTTAGCAAATGAAGGTCGGTCAAATTGCGAAAACTTTGACAGTGTCCCCAAGTGCATTCGCAGAAACCATCAAGTGCTACAGCGAAACTGGCTCACATGAGGACCACCCCAGGAAAGGAAGACCAAGAGTCACCTCTGCTGCTGAGGATAAGTTCATCCGAGTCACCAGCCTCAGAAATCACAAGTTAACAGCAGCTCAGATTAGAGACCAGGATGAATGACACATAGAGTTCTAGCAGCTGACACATCTCTAGAACAACTGTTAAGAGGAGACTGCGCGAATCAGGCCTTCATGGTCAAGTAGCTGCTAGGAAACCACTGCTAAGGAGAGGCAACAAGCAGAAGAGATTTGTTTGGGCCAAGAAACACAAGGAATGGACATTAGACCAGTGGAAATCTGTGCTTTGGTCTGATGAGTCCAAATTTGAGATCTTTGGTTCCAACCGCCATGCCATCCCATCCGGTTTGCATTTAGTTGGACCATCATTTATTTTTCAACAGGACAGTGACCCCAAACACACCTCCAGGCTGTGTAAGGGCTATTTGACCAAGATAGAGAGTGATGGAGTGCTGCGCCAGATGACCTGGCCTCCACAGTCACCGGACCTGAACCCAATCAAGAAGGTTTGGGGTGAGCTGGACCGCAGAGTGAAGGCAAAAAGGCCAACAAGTGCTAAGCATCTCTGGGAACTCCTTCAAGACTGTTGGAAAACCATTTAAGGTGACTACGTCTTGAAGCTCATCAAGAGAATGCCAAGAGTGTGCAAAGCAGTAATCAGAGCAAAGGGTGGCTACTTTAAGGAATCTAAAATATAAGACATGTTTTCAGTTATTTCACACTTTTTTGTTAAGTACATAATTCCATATGAGTTCATTCATAGTTTTGATGCCTTCAGTGAGAATCTACAATGTAAATAGTCATGAAAATAAAGGAAGCGCATTGAATGAGAAGGTGTGTCCAAACTTTTGGCCTGTACTGTACATACACACACACACACACACACACACACATATACATACACATATACGTGTATATATATATATATATATATATATATATATATATATATAGAGAGAGAGAGAGAGAGAGAGAGAGAGAAAGAGAGAGAGGTTTATGCCTCGACGCGGAGGTCCACGGTTTGAATCCGACCTGTGACGGTTTCCTGCATGTCTTTCCCCTCTCTCTCTCTCTCCCCTAGCTGTCCTGTCCATTAAAGGCAGAAAAGCCCAAAAAAATTATCTTAAAAAAAATGAATACAGAGCATTTTTCCACATATTATCCTTTAACAACATTTAACTACAGTGGAAGTTATTTGGATTCTTCGACAGAATGAAATTATAATAAATGGCAAGGTGAAAAACTCAGAAGATCAGTAGTGACCGAATGTAACACTACTGTAATGTAAAAAAAATTTTAATTATCAAGAAAGCACTAAGAAATCATTCTCTATTCAAAATGATGTTGCAACCAACTATTCTCAAAACGGCTTGTCCATGACCACGGTGTCCCAGAGCTCCGCCCAGCATGCAATTGGGCGAGACACAAAGTACACCCTAGACAAGTTGATACATCACATTTTGACCCACAGCCATATGTAACCTTAATGGTAAGACCTGCACACAACCTTCAGGTTTGTGTCTTTATGTTGTATTATTCAAACCTTAGACACATTGTCATTTCCAGGATGATATACTTGTGCTTGAACTTACTATTTCCCAAAAAACATCTTCACTTAATTAGTGCACTGATATATGAAATCATGGGGAGCATCAGGGACAGGGCAGTAAAAACCTGCTGACAGTGAAAAATGGCCAGTTTAAAAACTGATCCATGAAGGAGTTAAGACACCAGAGGTGGAAAAAGTACTAAAATATTGTACTCAAGTAAAAGTACCAATACTTTGATGAAATACTCAAGTACAAGTAAAAATACCTATCTGAAAAATTACTCAAGTAAAAGTAATAAGCAGTTCATTTTAAATGTACTTTAAGTAAAAGTTACTTAGTCATACTAAAAAAAAACAAAAAAAACTGTAAAACGGGGGGGGGGGATCTCTCCCATGTAGTGAAAATAGGACAAGGTCATAAATCCAAAACTATTTTGTTTTTAATTAAAGAAAAATCTATACAAATGTATAAACATGTAATAACAACATAACATGTCACACATGACATTTAAGACCCTTAGAAAGGTATGATGTGCAATTTTAGTTCAGACCATCCCATAAAATGTTTTCAAACAATCAACTGAAAGTGACAGTGCCATACATTGTTAGTTCTGAGGGCCATCCTTCTTTTCTTCACAAACATAAACAATAGTTATAATGCAAATCAAGACCAAATCACGTGTTTTGACTCCATAAATGGGTTAGACCCTATTGTTCACAGCCCAGACTAGCAGCTAGCTTCTACACACCTAAGTACGACGATTATACACGTCAAATCGGCCAAAATGAAGGCTCACGGCCCCTCCGACAGACGACTGCACGGAACACACCGAGCAGACTTGAGTCACCGACCTCGCCAGACTGTCCGACGGCCCATTATCGGCTCGGTGTGTCCACAGCTTAATACATCCGTGGGTCCGACACATTGCAGTTCTTCTTCTACTTCTTTTTAATTGTGACTTGCAACCAGAGAAGAAGCTGCATACGTTTGCACAAAATAAAAGAATGCCCAGGGTCTGGTGTAGTGGTTTCCGTGTGCATTTTGTTTTTCTTCCTTTTGGTTTTCGTTAGTCAAAGTTTTTTTTTGTACTCCATAACGGACGGGATTTGTAATGTAGCAAAATACAATACTTCACTCAAAACGTAATCAAGTACATTTTAAAATACCAATTTTAAAAACTACTTGAAAAATACAAAATACACAACAAAACTACTCAACAGTGAGTAATTTATTCCTTTCCACCTCTGTTAGACACAACCCTGGCTGCGTTTCTTTCACAAGCCACACATTGAAGAACAAGTGTGTGTTAATGAGTTGTCCTTGCACGAAGCTCAGTCTGGATAGAAGTCTTCGAGATGGTCTCTATCTTTAGTGGGGCTGTGTAAAATCAGACTGTGTGCTATGAAGCATTCAATTTAACAGCTGCGACATTACATACATGCTAAATAAAATTCAGCTCACAGGTTAGCTTTAAAGGTTTTCCTCCAGTAGGCAGTATCCACTACAGGCCATGAATAACAGCCACAAGACTCCAGCTTCATCAAGGTGGCACTGGGCCGTGTCAGCCCGTTTGGCCAAATGTAAATGTGTGCGCGCACGTGCGGGCACACACACACACACACACACACACACACACACACACACACACACACACACACACACACACACACACACACACACACACACACACACACACACACACACACACACACACACACACACACACACACACACACACACACACACACACACACAGTGCAGCCTCGGAGGCCAGCGGGAGGTTGATTAGCCAGTCCTGATAAATTGAAACGTGGCTTTAGAGAAGTGCCAGAGTTTGGGTGCCCTGGTAAAAGCATTAAAAATGCAAAGCAGTGCCCTTTTAGCGTCTGCCATTGCACGCCTTGCATTTGAAGATAAATGCTGCACTGAAGTGCCTCGCCCGAATGGCTGTGGCTGCGAGAAAAATCAGAAAGCTGCTTAATCCCTGAGAGCTCCAGCAGGGTCCTCGGCACATGTCTGGGCCCAGGGTTTCCAAACCTGAACAGAAAAACACATTAACCCAGACTGCCACCGTGCTCCAACACTCCGCTATTTCCCCCTCTAAGAAAGATAGAGTGAAGAGAGTGGACAAGTGGCTGAGACACTCCTCCTTTTCTTTGTTCATTTTTCCATTTGTAACAGACACTGTAGTCAGGGGCAGTTTCTGTGGAACTGACTCTACTGTGGGCATCCACAGTCACAAGAGGAAAGTTCCTTCAAGTCCCAGGTGAGTAGCACTGGGTCACATATTGACAGTGGAAAAACAAAAGGGAAGAGAAAGACACCCCCAGCCGCCCTCCTCCCCACCAAGCTGTCAGATATCAATCTGTAGTGTTTCTTGAGGGAGCGGGGAGACTGCTCTGTATCTCAGGATCAGAGCATGGTCGGTACAGATAAGTAGGATCCAGTGAGGGATGGAGAGAGGAGTCTGTTCCCTCTCACAGCTGACAAAAAATGGTAAACTACAAGCCGACACAGTCCACATACTGTCTCTCTTTTATGGCCAAAGAAAAAAGTGGAGGTGAAAACAGCTAGAAGGTTTATGGCAACATTGACACAACCCTGACACCATCGTAGCCTACACAGCTGCCGGACCACCGACTTCTGTCACTGAACATTAAGGGTCCCATATTATGCTCATTTTCAAATTATATCTTGAGGTTTTGCCCAATCTTGAAGAAACTTAAAAAAAATCATTTAAAGCCTCTTTAATTTAATGTTGGCTTTATATTACTTGGTAGAATGCCAACAAAACTCAGTTTAAGAATCATTTACTGAAATGTTTAACAATATCTGCTAAATTATGTAAATTAAGATTATAAGCGAGACAAAGGCTACTGTGCATAGTCAGTGGTCACATATCATGGAAGTAAAGCTGGAAGCTTAGAAACTTTTTTTTGGGAATGCGCCACAGAGCAACTTTTATAGGAATGAAGGGGGCTCTGCCATTAAAGTTCAACTCAACTTCAATTCAATTTTATTTATAGTATCAAATTATAACAAGAGTTATCTCGAGACACTTTACAGATAGAGTAGGTCTAGACCACACACTATAATTTACAAAGACCCAACAATTCCAGTAATTCCCCCAAGAGCAAGCATTTAGAGCGACAGTGGCAAGGAAAAACTCCCTTTTATGGAGAAACCTGGGACAGACCCGGGCTCTTGATAGGAGGTGTCTGACGGTGCCGGTTGGGGGTGTGATGAACAGTGGCAGTAATAGTCACAATAAAGATAATGGAACAGTGACTAAAAAACGGTAGTCGTAGTAGTTCATGTCATATCAGGGCACGGCAGGGCGTTACAGGATGTAGCGTGGCCCAGCAGAGCACAGCTGGACGTAGCAGGAGGCAGCATCCAGGTCCTATAATACATCCACGGGGCACTCACATGTGCACATCTGCAGGTCTAAACTGTTGTTATTCTTATTTCCTCTAGGTGGCGCACGTCAGCACGTGTACTGTTCTGACAATAACCGAGCAGCTCCCGCTGGTGGAAAAGCTACAGCCTGCTAAATGTAGTGATGGGTATTGTTGAGATTTTTTCGATACTCCTTATAGGTAACTAAATAATTGCTTCTTATTTTTCAAAAAAAAAAAAATCCCTAGCTAAATGTGAGTGACGGAGTGAATTTGTGAGTCTGTAACATGCCACTTCCATGGGGTGCGTTGTATCCTAAAATCTGACAATATGTTAGCTTCAGTTCTTATTCCCTCAACATTTTAAGAACTTTCTTGCTCTTTGCGCTGTTGTCTTTTTTAAAGACATGTTATCTATGCTAACAATTTTGTCCTCTTTGAAAACCTGTCTATCATGTCTATTGTTTTATTGCAGACTTGAAAACCGTGAACCCTTAAGTCCTTAATAAGTTTGGACTGACATTTAACTGCATTTGTGCTAAATCTTGTAGAGATTTTATCTCAGTGAGTGTCAAGTGCACAAATCATTTGATAGTTTTTTCATAAAGCAACTAATTTAGACACTCCACTGAGCTGCAGGCTGAGATTCTAGCCTTTTGAGTTTTGACTGTTTTTGCTTCCTCATATTTCTATGAGCCTATCTTTTAAAATACATTTAAAACTACGGAACTTTCTAGAGACAATGTCTCTGGAGGGCAGAGAAGCAAATTTAAAAACCCATTTTAATGCTTTAGTCACAGAAATCTGTGAGGGGTTTCTGGAGTATGTGACAGCACAGACTGATTTTAAACATTTGTTTCAATTATTTCCCACCAGGCTCTTCCCTCCCTGCTCCTGTATCCTGCCTCTAATCAAATGAAGTGATACAACAAAGGATAACAACAATTTTTTTGTCAGTTTGAGTGGATGCATACTGCCTCAGCTCCACAGAGAACAAAATCCACATCTATTTGTGTTTTTTTTTTTCCACTGACTTTTGTATTCAGCTGCTCTCTCTCCTGTAACAAAAGTCCTTTTGGTTACAAATGTTGATGCTCTGCTCACGGGAACACAATATCGCCTCGTGCAACTTTCTGATAACCTTAAGGACAGCATGAGGCCAATGAGAACTCAAGCTGATTATTTGTAATCAATGCAGATCAATCAATTTGCCAACACTGACATCGGCTGCAGTCTGATTAGAGTGGAGGAAGAGTTTAGCACCCACAGGTTTTCATTATTTTTGGCAGTAACAACAGCAGATTTTGTTTGAAATGTACTTCTACTAGGGCTGCACAATATAGCGTTTTTTTTTTTTAAATCGTGATCGCAATATCAACTGGTGCAATTTACACATCGCGCAATAATTTTTTTTCTATTAGTTGAAAGAAAAGATCTATAGAAAACTGCACTTTGAAATATAACAGTCCTTTTTATAGTGGTGCCTTTTATATTCAACTCAGTGTTCAATTTGTTCAATAAAAGAATGGTGGAAATGATTTCCTTTCATTTGTTTTAAATTCAACAAGCAATTTGTTGTATTTTAGCAGAAGACCTGAGTATACTTTAACCCTCTGAGAACAAAAGACGCACCAGTGAGTTCAAGCAACGTTTGACAACACTCTTACTGGAAAAGCCATATTACAAAATTTCATTTTAGACATTTATTTACTATTTTATTCATATATTACGCTACTTTTGTGAACCCAAGACTTTTGTAACCTCATTTCAAGCACCAAAACAATTGAGTATAGGTATGTTTTCACAAGAGTTTTGAGAAATATTTCCGCTTTACGGCCAAATTATTTCTTTACACGTTGTTCTGGAACAATTTGGGCCGTCGCTATACAGAAAGCTGAATTTGTTCTGAACATTTTGATATGAAACACGGGGATCAGTTATTTAAAATACCCTTAATAGGAGAATTCAAGAAAATATCTACAAATGCCTTTAGACCTCAGAGGGTAAACATTGCTTTATTATTAATATCGTTATCGCGATATTCAGCGACTTTATCGCATATTTCCCTCATATGGTGCAGCCCTAACTTCTACTGATCACATTTTAAATTCCCAGTGTGTCGATACACACCGTGCCGCTCACTTGATGTTTCTTGGGCTCTGGCGACATCTCCTGTGGGATGAATTTGATTGGTCCTTTGATCTGCCTCCTGGACCTCTTGGTACCATCTGGTAGCGTCTCCATGGCGATATCGGCCTCATCGCTGCTGGCCTGGTCACACTCGGAGCATTGCCTGAGGAAAGGGAAGGAAGAGAACTCCTCTCACTGAACTGGACTGATTTTGTTATCACACTGTAGAAAAACAACCACTAAGAAAAACGTCTTTTCATCAGAAGGGTGAAAACGTAAAAGAGACACAGGGCTGAGTGAAGAACAGAAAATCAATTCATGAACATGTTTGACTTTGCAAATTCTAATAATCGGCCAAGCAGCAATTGCAAAATTGCAAACACCTTGACAAAACCTCTTATTTCTATTTCTTAACTTTGGAGGCAGGCTATCTGTTCCCCTCCTGCTTCAAGGCTTTATGCTAAGCTAGGCTAACCGTGTCTTGACTCCAGCTCCGTGCTTAATACACAGACATGAGATTGATATTGATCTTCTTATCTCATTCTGGGAAAGGAAACCAATAAGCCAATTTCCCCAAAATGTTGAACTGTTATTTAAACCAAGGGAGATTTTAATTTAAAGGACAAATCCGGCGCAAAATAACACATATAGCACCACACTTCCACAGTAGCATAATGAGGGTCCCTACATGTAAACCAAAGCATTGAGAACTTTGTAAATGTACAGACCGTTTATTAAAAAGGTATTTTAGAAAGACAGTACTGTTCACATATACATGCGGGCGCCATCTTGGGAAAACAGTCACGACCAGTCGAACCGCGAAAGCCATGCAACGTGCATTCAGTTCAGCTCACGTTGCACGGCGTTTGTCGTTCGACTGGTTGCGATTGTTTTCCCAAGATGGCCACATTCGATTAGCATGAAAACAAATCCCAGAGAACGGTGAACTCTGTACACGGGTTATTAAACCTTAGGTTGATTTTGCGCCGGATTTGTCCTCTAAGCTATGTGTAGACATCAGGCTTGTGCACAATTCAGAATTGAATTTAGAATGACTCCTAAATTCCAATTCAATTCTTGAATTGAATTTGAATTGATGTCAAAAACAGGATCTAGAATTACAATTCAAATTTGAATTAAAGGAAGCAGAATTCCAATTCAGTAAAAATTCAAAGAAATTCATATACATAATTTAAGTGAAGTGTTTAACAATGAAGCTTTACAATATATGTCAGATATGATTGCATTACATATTCTATAAACGATATTAGTCTGAACTACTTGTACAGATTACATTAACAGGAAATGTTTCCCCGCAACAATGAATGTTAAAAGCTCTAGTCACAGAACAAATAGTTAAGTTTGATTTATTGTAATTGTAATTTTGTGAAACATGATGGAACATGACTCCATTTCCCAGAATGCTTTACTTTAACCAAGTATTTAAAATTGTTGCCAAACAATGTGAAGTGGACATTTGACAGCTTTTTTTCAACACAATTTGATGGTCAACACTGGACTTTTTAAGTTTCAGAAGTCCCTTCCAACTTCAGATTACAAACGTTATAACGTGCGTATAGATTTTGTAATAACAGCGACATGGAAAATAATAGCAGGCCTAAAAAGTAATCTGTACTAGTTCATTTTGAAGGACCAATTCCAACAAACCACAGAAACCACAGAGCCATATCCAAGCACTGCAGTGCTCCAGTCTGTGGCTCCATCAATGCTACTTCACATTTCAAAAGGCATCTACAAGGAAGTTAACAGACAGACAGTCTTTTATTTTGAAAACCATCTCTTGATGGTATTATGCTACTGATATTTGATATCATCAGTGTTGGGGTCACTACTCAAGAACGTGTAATACACTTTATTCACTTAAAAAAAACAAAAAAAACATAATGCATTACCTTACTTGTTATTCTCTATGGATAGTAACTCATTACATTACTGTAGCGCAACACAGCAAGAGCCTGGCATATAGCTCATACAGGGCTTAAACACACCTTTAACTCTAACTTAACTATAACAAAACAGTAACAGTAAACTTAATGTGTTACATTACTCAGTTACAGCCAAATGTGATTATATTATGGGATTACTTCATAAGGAAGTAATGTAAAGTAATCCCCCAACACTGGATATCATATGTGTTTAAAAGCATGCAAACACGTTTTTCTTATTACTTATTGTAAATCAAGAAAACAATTAAATTGTGGAATTAATAGAAATATTTGTTCTCTGAAAGAGTGATCTATATTTTGGAACAAAATGTATGCAGGGTTGAGGAGTGACTAGTTAAGTGTAATGAAATTATGTTATTAAATTACAAAATTAATGTAATTGTATTTAGTTGTATTACTGAGGTAAAATGTGTACTTTAATTAGTCAAATCAAAATGAAATTGCTTTGCATTGATAAAGTAATCCAAATTAAGTAATCCAAACCACATTTAATATGGGTAAGCAATTACATTTCCAAAGTAACCTTCCTAACACTGAATGTATGTGAGATTCAACACATTCTTTCTGTTGTGTGACTGTGTGGAATTTCTTTGAATTGCCATGAATTTAATTCCACTTCCTGTCATTCCAATTCATATTCAACTTTCTGTGGGGCGGAGTCAATTCAATTCAAATTCCAATTCATGAAATGAATGGAGGCCAATTCTGAAATTCTGAATTTTGCACAAGCCTGGTAGACATATGGAAATATTGGATGAATATAAATTCCATTTTGTACAGAGATTCAAGGTCCCCAGAGGCTGAATCCTCTGACTACCCCGCCATGAGGTTCGAATCTGTGGTTCTCAGTGAAATATCTCAACAACTATCAGATGACATTTATGTCCTCTGCAGAATAAATTTTATTAAGTTTGATTTCAGTATTTAGAAATAAAGCTCCTCAGATCTCTGCAGGGTAAATCCAGACAGCTAGCTAGACTATCTGTCCAATCTGAGTTTTCTGTCGCACGACTTAAACTACTTTTTAACATACACATGTTCCACCAAAACAAGTTCCTTCCTGAGACTATTCTGCAGAGGCACCTTCATTGTGTCCAGGACTTAGTGCAGCCCAAGGCGATTGTGATTGGTTTAAAGAAATGTGGACTCGACAGACCCTCCTCCGCAGCGCTGTGGAGGAAGGTCTGGCAATGCGGGACTATTACTGTGTTTCGGTGCTGATGATGGATCCCACATCCCCATTTATGGACAGGGGAGAAGTCCAACCACAAAGTTCAGAGAAACGGAGGTAAACATCCTGGAGGTCCTGTACTGGAAGTGTTTCTGCGTTTGAAAAAGTCTATACCCAAACCTTATCAGAGGTCCTCGCCAATACACAACCCCAATCAGATAAAACTGATATTTACTGGCTCAAGTCAAAATTAAACCTTAGAATGAATACAGTTTCCGAGAACAATGTTTGTTGTACAGAAGAGCACAGTAGGCTGTAGTCTCTGTGGCTTTTTGTAAGTGCACAAGCGTGTAATTAGTTATGACTCTGTATCCACACATTTTTATCATTCAAATGGTTTCTATTTTTCACCCAATAATCAAAAGAGCATCATGCTTAAAATGAATTCTAAATGAAATACTCCAGTCACAGACAGACTGTGTTAGACAAACACAAACACGTCATGTATTGTTAATACCAGCTGCATCAATATTTCTTGAATTTACCAGAGAAAGAGAAAAAGCTTTTCTCTCTTCAAACAGTGGAAGAAGTACTTCACTAACATTAAAATATCTTAGAACTATCATATGTGGAAAAAACAGATGCACTAAATCTCCTCTCTAGATAAGGAACTGCAGTAGTTGAGAGAAGAGACTGACATTTCCACCATCTCAGCGTCCATCATCTGATAATCCTGCTGCCACCGATGGTCCTCAAATGTCACCACTAATATGAATAAACAAACTCTGGATCCTAATGTGGTACTAGCAGAAAGAGAATGAAAATGGAATGCAATCCCTATTCATATTCACATCATTAAGATGGTTTATGATGTAAGTATCAAGTAGGATTGTCAAATGTGTTGAGTTTTCAATATCAACTCTCTATTTATGAAATAATGGATAATAGGGGTTTAACGGATCAAAAACATGGTTCGGAGAACGGCTTTGAGTCACGGATCGGATCAATTTTCTCAGATCAGCACAAAAAAGGGGGGACCATATATTTTTTTTAATGCTTTCCATTTATTACCTAAATAACGGTCATAAAACACCGGGGAGTGGAGTTAGCTTTCCCAGGAAAAACAAAGGACTTTCACCCTGGAAATGCATGTTCCTTGGGATTGTTTTCATCCAAACCACGATCTTTACATGTCATCTTTGTGCCTAAACTTAACGGTCGTCGCTGCATAACGCTCAATTTTTGTCACTTAGCCATAATGTCCGCCGAACCAACCGGCAGCTCGCTGTGCCCTGTACCCGGCTCAAAGCACCGGTGTTGAGGAACTCTGTTGAGGCTCAACACATCTACTAAATGCTGCCGATATGTCGAGCTGTGACGGAGGTCTGTAGCGGCTTAGACAACTAGCAACCGCCGCTCTGTAGCACAGATTTTTACCGCTACGGAGGAGCTTGCTACAGGAATGCAACATTCAAGAAACCACGGGATGTTAAAGGTCCAATATGTAATATTTGTACTGTAATAAATCCAAAAATGACACCAATGCCTCATCAGATATTAAGGAAACATGTTAAACTGAAATACTATCTTTTCTGACAACAATGCTAATTTCAGTATTTTTTCTTTTTGAAATTTACATTCCGTGACGGAATTTATGTTTATGTTTTGATCTGTGTGTTGTTATCAACGGCCCAGTTTGACAGGCAGGCCGGGTTGCCAGATATACCTGTAAATATGTAAACCCAGCGCGCTACAGCTGTAACGGTAGTACAGCCATGAAAGCAGCAAACAAACCAACAGGATCAACGGAGATAGATTCTACATGACATAAAAAAAAGAAAACGGCATGTTTCTAACAGTTGCGTGACCAGAGACGTAACGACCCCCTGGTAAATATTGGAGATGTATTTGAAAGATGGAGACAGCTTAGAGCCCAAAAGGACGCAGAGTTGGCTTATTTTCTCCTGAACCGGTAAGCATTAGCTCCAGGCTAATTTATCACAGCTACTAGGGATGGGCATTTTTTGTCATTTCAACATTTGTGTACTCACATTGAATTATATAGCTAGAGTAACCGAGTTGGTTACTCGCAAAAACAATTGAGACATAGCCAGTAAAGTGATCCCGACCGGTCCTGGCGAACGCCGCCATGCTAACCCTGCTAACTGCTAACGTTACCGGGCAGCCCATGGCTGTTTACAGCGTGTAGCCTCTTCAGCGGCTGGAGCCGACAACGGTGAGTTATTTTAAGCCACGTGAGGGCTTAAAATCGTAAATCGGAAAGAGAGGACTGTGAGTTTGCAGTGTGTTTAGCGATTGTTGCCGTAATTCTAAGCCAATGAAGTGTGTTCCGTCGGCAAGGTAGTGGTATTTTTAGCGTTTCGTATTGTAATTCTAAGCCGAGGAAGTGTGCCTGACTGGCGTGTGGAGAGGACAGTGAGGTTGTTGTGTTTTTAGCGGTTCATACTGTAATTTTAAGCCGAAAAAGTATGTCTGTTAGTTGGTTACAGAGCTCCACGTGAGCACGGGCTTTTATGACCGTCAATATAGCTAGCATCTACAGTAACGTTAGCTACTCAGCTGTGCTGTGGAGTAATGTCTGGCTATGTGAGACTAGCATCTAACGTTAGCTACTCGGCTGTGCTGTGGAGTAATGTCTGGCTATGTGAGACTAGCATCTACCGTTAGGTACTCCGCTGTGCTGTGGAGTAATGTCTGGCTATGTGAGACTAGCATCTACCGTTAGCTACTCCGCTGTGCTGTGGAGTAATGTCTGGCTATGTGAGACTAGCATCTACCGTTAGCTACTCCGCTGTGCTGTGGAGTAATGTCTGGCTATGTGAGACTAGCATCTACCGTTAGCTACTCCGCTGTGCTGTGGAGTAATGTCTGGCTATGTGAGACTAGCATCTACCGTTAGCTACTCTGCTGTGCTGTGGAGTAATGTCTGGCTATGTGAGAAAAGCGTCTAGCAACATTGTTGTGAATGCTGCGGTCTCAGCCTGGCAACCTCCGTGAACTTTGAGTCTGGGCAGGAGGGGGCGGGGGAGACGACTCTCCAGTATTTTGAATTGCTAGTGCAGTAACTATTTTAACTGCTAGCTGCCAGTATTACACACAATATTACATATTGCACCTTTAATGTACGTTACTCAGCAACAGGTGGAAATAGGGGCAAGGTTGCGCAACAAAGTTAAAATGATTTGAATTTTTAGGCGAGGAACGAGACGTGAATTACCTGTATGTGTGAAAACAGCTTTATCTCACGCATCAGTTTTGTTGTTGTTGAATATATAGCATAATTATATAATTTGTTGAATATATAGCATAATTATATAATAATGTGATTCTTTCAGGGAGGGGAAAACACTCAAACTAATATATATTTACACAAAATTGGCATGAATAATCATAATGGTATACATGCCCCATGTGTATATGTATATGTGTATGTGTGTGAGTCAAAAAATTAAGTTAAAACTTGTCATCTTGTCATTTCTTTGTCATCTGCAGGTCGATTTTAAGTAGGGGGAAGCTGTGCCCGGCTCAAAGCCCCCTATTCTCGGGTAACTCAACTACCAACTGCCGCTGATACAACGGAGCTGTAGCCGCCGTCATGGCTTTTCGAGTTCATCGGCTCCTCCGCTCCGTTCACGTGAACAGCTTTTCACGGCAACCCTCCATAAAGACTAAGGCCCATCGGCCTACTTAAGTAACAAAGACAGTAAACATTTATTTCACACTATTATTATGGTTAAACTGTGCAATTAATCCGTGGTTCACATGCATTCCAAATCTTGTTGTGTAGTGTTGATGCGTATGGATCAAGGATCAACTACGGTCCGCTACACCACTAATGGAAAACCAGTATGCCATGCATTTCATACCAGGATGGCCCTACAGTATCCTAAACCTTATCCATCTCTCACTGTAACTAACCTAAACTGAGCCATTTGATTGGTGGAGCATGTGGGCAACTATATGTAGAGTTGCAAAGTGGAGCTATTTTGGTGCCCCTGGTTCTGGAAGTAAAAAATCCCATTCTTTTTCCCCACAGACAATGTTGTCGGGCTCAAAGTTAGAGCACTCACTTTTGGTCCTATAGTTTCAGTATGTATCTTTAGACAGTATTTGTCCCATGTATGGCTCCCTAACCCCCGCATGTCTTCATGTCTCTCACCAGTAGCTGTTCTTGGTCTTCTTGGGCATGCGTGTTAGTGGTGGCTCCAGGCAGCCCAGGTGGTAGTAGAGCTTGCAGGTGTCACACAACACCAGCAGATGTTGGTCCTGGTTCTTCTTACAGATGCCACAACTGCAGGAAAACGTGAAATTATGTGTGAGAAAAGGCTGGTTATTGGTTATTTAACCCAAAAAGCTGTGTCTGAGAAACTGTGTGATAATAGATAGATAAACCTTCTATATTTGTGTTTAACCATATAAATAGGGATTATACAGATGTAAGATCACACACTCAACCCCAAATGGTCTTAAAAAAACATTGATGACGTCTGCAGTACAACACACGTTTCTGCCCCTGGCATTTGATATTTAAAACAAGTGCGCCCTGATTTCACTAGCATTACTTTATCATTTAACCGTTATCCTTAATCCTTCCTTTATCTTTCCTTAGAATCTCTCGGGACACCTTGTGTTCACCTGTAGAGGATTGCTGGCAGGCTGGATGACTTCCCTGGGGTTCCTCCCTCCTTCTTGCTGGGCTTCCTCTCTTTAGGGGCTTTCAGAACAGCTGGGGTGTTTAGTTTCTGCCACAAAAAAGGGAAGTGCACAAGTGTTTTTGTGTTACAGCTATGAGCAGCAACAGTGTCCATCTCCCTACCTATGATGGCCCTTACCCTATCCTCACAGTTTTCACATGGACCAATTCTTTCTGTAGGTAACAGTTCTAATCAAAACAGTCACTGAAGTTAGTGGATCTTTCCGAATGTTAGAAAAAAGGAATACAATCTTAATGTTTGCTATTGCTAAATCTTTTAGCTAGACCGGCTCATTAAAAGGCAACAGTTACTCTAATAAGCACTTGTTACAACCGAGGTATGGAGAAAAGCATCTCTGAATGTGCAACATGTCGAACCTTGAAGCAGATGGGCTACAGCAGCAGCTGACAACACTGTGTGCCACTCCTGTCAATTAACAACAGGAAACTGAGGCAATTCAATTGGCACGGGTTCACCCAAATTAGTAAATTGGAAAAATGTGGCCTGGTCTGATGTCTTGATTTCTGCTGCAACATTGAGATGCTAGGGTCAGAATTAGGCGTAAACCACATGAAAGCATGGGTCCATCCTGCTTGTATCAAGGCTTAAGGCTGGTGGTTGTGTAATGGTTTGGGGGATAGTTTCTTAGCACACTTTGGGCCCCTTAGTACTAATTGAGCATCATTTAATGCCACAGTCTACCTCAGTATTGTTGCTGACCATGTCCATTACTTTGTGATCACAACGCGCCATGTCACAAAGCTCAAATCATCTCAAACTGGTTTCTTGAACATGACAATGACTTCACTGTACTCAAATGGCCTCCACAGTCACCAGAACTAAATCCAATATAGCGCCTTTGGCATGTTGTGGAACTGGAGATTTGCATCATGGATGTGCTGCCTACAAATCTGCAGCAACTAAGTGATACTAACATCTCAATATCGACCACAATCTCTTAAGTAATGTTTCCAGCACCATCTATGCGACAAAGGCAAAGGGGGGTCCAACCAAGTACTAGCAAGGTGTACCTACTAAAGTGCCCAGTGAGTGTAATCTAATATAACTTATATAATTCCCTTTCACTTTCTCAAAAACTGTACAGTAAAGTGTCTTGAAATTGTACATGGTCATAGTCAGGGTCACTCTGAACAGGATAACATAGGGACTGTCAGAAAACCACTGAAAGAAAACATTTATTTATATAATTTATGAGTTTAAAAATGAGGACATTTTCATTGTCTTACAATGTCATTTGAGCTGACTTTCCCTGTACAATAATATACTACTTATGGTCATAGTCAGAACCATTTTCAGAAGAAATCCATTGCGCTTCTCAGCAAACATAATGTGGAAAATGTATAAAATTATAACTTCTTTACGGTTTTATTTAGAACAAAAAAAAAAAAATATATATATATATGAATTATTTTAATTCCATTTTCTAACACTTTGAACACAATTAGGATGTTCAATAATGTTCATTAATCTCCACTGTAATGGGGTGGAGGCAGAAATGTGATGAATCCCAAAATATGGGCAAATAAAACCAAAACTATCTGTCCGCCAATGGAAAAAGAAAATGTTCTTTTGTAATTTGGGTTAGCTAACCTCTTAAACTTGGTGTCACAGATATAATGAAGAGTGATTCTGTTATAGTGCAGCCTTCTGTTTGCTTCAAATTGAGAAACTCATTTTGGTGGCTAGTATAGGAGAAACATTTTGGTTGACAGTTGCCATCTTTTTGAACTAAAATAACAGATACATTGTTCATCCAACCAGATTTAGGAAAAGTTCACGTTAGAGTAAAAGAGCAAACTGTCAATCCCATAATGTGCTACCTAGTTGAATATTCTGTCTCCGGGCTAATTCATCCAACATTTTACCACACCCACCACACCTCAGAGAGAAAAATCAAATTGTAGGCTGGTGTTGATATGTCAGAGTTAAGCGTGATTCATGGTCCTGCGGAGGCTCCACGCAGAGCTTCCGCCGTAGCCTACGTAAGTGGCCTGAAGTTTATATTTGTGCGTTGGTGTGTGCGTCGATCTCTTTAAGAGACTAGCAGGGACGGCGTGTGTGTGTGTGTGTGTGTGTGTGGGGAGTGTGTGGTAGAGCGAGTGAACGAGTACCGACTGTAGTCATAGTGAGAGAAACAAAGAGTCTTTCTGACCACGGTGGGAGATCTGGACCAGGAGAAGTTAACCCTCTCCTTGATCTCCTTGAACCAGGAAATGAGTCGGGGGGGAAATGCAACGCAACTAAGCCACGGCCAAGCGACGTGCGTCGCTGTGACGTGTAGTTACATTTTTCGAGAGGTGCACATCAGGCTACGGGGTAGGGTCCTTGTCTCCACATACATACTTAGCCACAGCGTAGATTTAACGCAGAAGCATAAATCATGCTTTAGGGTTACCGACAAGTGACACTTAACTGAACACCTGCTTTGTGTTGGCTGAGAGTTTAGACTGTCCAAATAAAGTGCTTGCCAAAGCAGAGTTCCCTCCCAGCAGAGTTGTGAGCAAAAGCGAAGGGAACCTGTTGCAGGTGAAAAGCAGCACCAGACAGCCAGTTTATTCTCCCCTGTATCTCAGGTGCATTGCTGCCACGCAGGTTAATTAGAAAACTTATCTCGTAGGGACCCAGTCTGTCACTAAACAGACAAGGTTTTCCCTGAGGAAGCTCTAATCTGGGCGCGCTCGCTCTGCCTGCAGCGCTGAGGGAGCGTTCCTGTGGGGAGGCCTGATAGATGGGGGGGACAGGGTGACCAAAGCACAAGGGGCTGCTATCTCCTCAACCTGGACTGTAGTCTGCCTCCATTCGACCACAAGGAAGTGTCTCTGCTGCTAATATGGAGCAGTTTCAACATTGTTAACATGTTTTATCAGACAGATGAAGACATTTAAAGGTACAGATTATAAATAGGAAGTGGAAACAGCCAGGTACACAGACAAGCTTTTTGAGAGCTTAAAGGCTGTCTCAACTCAAACTCAAAACATCAAAACATTACAGTGCAGGAGCAAACTGGAAACTTTCAGTTGCTGAGCATTTTCTTCATATTCAGTACAGTAAAATAATAAATATCAAGTTGTGGCGCAAAAAGTTGCTTGAAGAAAAACTCTGCAAAGGCAAGTGATAATATACTTCATAATAATGGAAGTCACTCTCACCAAAGTCAGTAGCAACCAATCAGGGCTGAAGTATTTGAGTTTTTTTTTTTTTTGTTGCTTTTGGTGTTTTTTCCTGTGAACCAGATGGTTTTTCACCTGTGCTTCTGAACGTGAGTAGTAGGCTTGGGCAATCGTCTATATTATTAAATCATCCAATGGTGGTTACTCGAGATCGCCGATATAGTATCTGATCACCAGTCTGACAGGCTGGTTACATTGAACATGTAATTGGACATAATATATCATGGAAACGCGGAGCGGCTTTCACTTTAATCAATGAAACTGGCTACACTGGCTCGGCTGTCCTGCCTCCTGCTTGGCTG
This sequence comes from Perca flavescens, assembly GCF_004354835.1. Lineage (NCBI taxonomy): Eukaryota > Metazoa > Chordata > Actinopteri > Perciformes > Percidae > Perca > Perca flavescens. The sequence continues at coordinate 33,585,963 of NC_041344.1, forward strand.
ACATGCAGCGGTACGGTAAGCTTATAGCGTCTTGCTTCAGTAGCTCGACGTAGTTTATATTTTCTTCATTACAATAGCTAATTATCCGCTTTACATTTAAACCTACACTAGTTCACTGGAGAATAGCTCATAGCTCTCTTCTTTCAGCAACTTTCTCGCTAAACCCACAGTTGTTTACACTCTATTAGCTCTGTTAGCTAATTAGCTTACTTAGCAGTTAGGAGAGAAATCACCCACTTCCACCACTAGGTGGTGCTTTATCAGAAAATAACATGTTTCGCCCTATAACTCCCAAAGCGTACATAGCACATTAAAAATACTCCTATCCATGCGTTCCCTGAATTCACATGAATCTGCTGATGTAGGCCACCGCCATTTCCGCCTAGACTTTTTTTGCGCGAAAAATCACGATTTATCATAAACTTACTTTTTCGAACTCCTCCTAGACCGTGCGACCGATCTGCATGAAACGTGGTAGCATCTCCAGACCGACCGGACAAAAATATTTTTTATCAGATAAAAACTGCGTAAATCACACGAACAAATTTGTGTTGCTAGCTACGAAAACACAAACTTTGCCATGTCTTACCCAAAATAAATGCTATCAATGTGAAACTTTAGATTCTTGTTTGCCATGACCGTCTGGGGCTCCCCAACACATTTTTAAAAAATTGGCCTCTCGGGGGCGCTACAAGTACAAAAAGTTTATATCTCATGAACGGTTCAAAAGTTATCAAAAGAATTTTGCTAAGTTAAACTATTTGCAATTACCGACCAATCTAAATTTCGTAGCTAGCTACCACACACAAACTTCAGCATATCTCTGCCAAATTAATCGGTATCAGAGCAAAACTAGAATTATTGTTCGACATCCCACTCCAAGAGAATGTACCAAATTTGGTGAAGATCGAACATTAGGGTAAGCTATAATCAACGTAGACGCGTTTTGCTAATAACTCAATCAATGTAAATGGAATATTTTGCAAACACCAAGCATATATGCTTGCATGTCTAGTTGTCAATTATTTTTCTGTTGATCAACACTAAACTGGAATAGACTATAACAGTTATCCCTATCATAATATCTGCTGCCTAGTAGCGGTTGGTGCCTCATGGCATTTATGCATACAAGTGTAAAATGTCTTCTATATTTTCTTGTGAAGTTGCCAGGAGTGCTAAACTTCCAGGAGCATCGGGAACAAAAGCACTGACTTGTGTACTGGAAGAGGGATGAGAGACTCAGTTGGGGACATCAATAATTTCTGCAAATGCACAGACAGGATGACAAATAGGAGATGAAAATGTGGCAGATAGATGACACAAAAGCATGCGGTGCTGTGACTGATGTTGCTACTTAAATTGTGCATGTTCATAATTAGGTGATTTATGGTGGTCATTGCAGATTCACTGCCAGACCCCTTCTAGTTCATGTCCATTCTGCTGCCTCGCCAACGCATTAACATCATTTGACCATTTATCAGCACAGCTCATACTCTCAACGACCGTACTTTTAATAAGGTTTTAAATGGATTTAGCTGGTACTTATATACATAAAACCCCAAAGGAATGACTACACTGTCCCAGGCACCAAGGTGGAAATATCAGTTTTCTTGAATGGTTTTAGGTAAGGGGTCAGAGTTAGCAGCTTCCTCTAAACCTACCATATTTCGCCAAACAGAGGTTATGTGATAATATTAGTACCGTGCGACTTGGCATCTCTGTGATTTGGGGTCATATTTTTGTTTTGGGCAAGGTTTTTTGCTTTCTCCTCGCTTCCTGCCTTTTTTTCCCGGTCGAGCATTATGAATGCTGCGTTGGCAATTATGAATTTGTTTTGACAGCATTTTGGTTGCAAATTCAGGAGGCTCATCTCACTACACAGCATGGAGAGCTATTGCAGAAAGACCAAGCTCAAATCCATCAGAAGAGCGAAATCTCGAAAGATGATGAGATGGATGACATGCAGGCTCAAAGAGGCTCGCAGAGCCTTGATATCATATCCGGGGATAATGTCAGTACATTTTAATAAAAGACAGACTTTGCATTTTTCTGTGGGAATGCGCGGCATTTTAATTTCTAAATCTGGTAATACTAGTCCTGTGTGAATAGGGCTTAAGAATATTATGGGCAACGAAAAGACATATCTCATATTCAGTCCCATTCATTTTGACCAGCCTTAATGTCTAAACCATCCATGGTAGACTGACCATGAGCGCGAAGGTTGTGAAATGAAATTTTCTGCTACTGTAGAGGCTAGAAGTCTGTATGAAATCAAGAAAAACATGTTAAATTTGCGATCTTATTGAGAAATACTACACTACCCACCATCCTTAGCGTAACAGCGACATCTCTGATTGGTGGAACTCACTGTTACCATGGAAATGTTTAGACTTTGCTGCAGTTCTAGCTAGAAAAAGGGCATTTAAAATAAAGACTTAATTAAATAATAATCAACTAAATTAAACTTTTAACTATAACATTTCATAATACAGAGTTCTACTTCATGTATATATTTTACTCTATTATCGGATCAATTACTTCCAAAATATGTACCAAACATTTTACAAAAAACCTGATTTAGTTTTAAGACAGGCGTGTTAGGCTGACGCTGCTGGTTTATCATCATAAAAACCTAAATGCTGCAGGACAACGTTATTTTCTCGGGGACATCCTATCGAAATTCTCCCCATGACTTGTCTGTAAAATCAAGTTCTAGTCTGTTCCAACAGACAAACAACAAAAAGCTCTCAGTCTATTTTTGTAGAGTTCATATTCATTAAATAACCCATCAGCCACAGTGGCACATCTTGGCAATTGGTTGCCATAGGAACGAGAAGCTTGAGACGGCTTTTACTTCCCCACAGTCAGGTCTGACTTCATGGCAAATGACAGGTCAATCAGTTAGAACAAAATGAGAGGGTTTTTATAAAAAGCAGGGTTATTACAGACTGCGGTCTCAACCTACTATTGGCCATAAGGGCTGCTACTCGCAATCTGGATAACTCTCCATCACAAATACTTGCTACGCTAAAAAAGGAAATCTATAAACAAGAGTGTTCCGCCAACTTTCTCAACAACTAATCTGTGCGTGGAGAGTAGGATGGAAGGTTGTAGGGGACAGAAGAAGGGGGAAATGGTGTGTGAGCAGCAAGTGGGGGTGGTACCTGGCCCAGGATGCCCCCCAGCAGAGTCCACATGGCCTGGCCTTCACTCCGCAGCTCTCCATTCACATTCAGCAGCTCCTCCAGGGACTCGCAGAGCTGCAGGAGGGGAGAGGGGACAACACACACACACACACACACACAATTAAGCATATATGTTACATATACATACATTCCTACTCAAACTCATTTTACACTGTTAAAGGTCTATTAGTACCTACCTACCTACCTACCTATCTATCCAATTTTCAAAGATTCTTGTAACCTGCAATCATCTGGGATTTGTAAGGAAATGGTAAAATGGCGTATGTTAAAAGCAGCAGAAAGCGGAAACATTAAATGAATAAGCAGCCGCCGAACCTTTTAGCCGTACGTAGTTAGCAACATTTGCTTACGTTAGCACAACAAGCTGATTGGTGTGTGAGTCAGTCGCTCAATGGTGTTTTAAAAGGCCCCAACGTCTCCTTCCAGGCTGTTGAAGACCGTTGACTTCAAGGCACCTAACCCTAACCGTTCAAGTATTTTATTCACACCAGTGGTCCCCTTGTACCCTTGCCCCTCGCAGCACCCATCCCGGGTGTTGTGTTTTAACTAGAGATGTTCCGATACCGATACCAGTATCGGTATCAGCTCCGATACTGCCTAAAACGCTGGTATCGGTATCGGGAAGTACTGGAGTTTATGCACCGATCCGATGCCACGTAATAAAGCCCTAAAGAAAATCTACATTAAAGTAGTTTATTTATGTTGTTTTTCCGTTATAACGGACTGTAAAAACTGGATAATAAAAGAAAGTTCTGGGGCATTCATTGTTGACACACTGGTATCGGATCGGTACTTGGTATTGGCCGATACGCAATTTCAGGTATCGGAATCGGTATCGGGAAGCAAAAAATGGTATCGGACCATCTCTAGTTTTAACCCTAACCTAACCCTAACCATAACCATTGCCTAATCCTAGTGTCTTCCAGCCAGCACTGCCTGGAAGGAGACGTTGGGGGCTTAAAACACCGATAAAGGAGTCGCTCACACTGTAGCGAGTAAAACAAAATTCTGCTCTACCGAACTTGCACAGAACCATGACTCTTAAACCCGAACTGTGGCTTCTGTGTACCGTTACACCCCTAATTATTACAAATGTCAGTGTGATTTCTAAATGACATTTCCCTCTGATTCTGGTATCTTCTGGTATTGTGTAGTACAGTGAAACAAACCAATCCAAAATCTAATAGCTAAAAGCTACTCCCTAGCATTGGCTCAACTGGCTTACAGTCACAGGGGTACAACAGTAGTGGGAAGGGTGACCATTTGAGTGAAAACACGACATGCAATAACGTTGTTAAATATCGTGAAAACGAACATTGAATTGAATATAAAAGGCCCCACCAAAAAAAGAATGACAGTTACATTTTTAAGTTAAACTTTCCAAATTATAGAGTGTGCTCTAGACCTACTCTATCTGTAAAGTGTCTTGAGATAACTCTTTTTGAATTTTGAATTTAAAACTCCTACTCAAAAAGCATTATTACAACATTTATTTACTATTTTAATCACGTATAACCTAAGACTTTGGGAAACCCATTTTAAGCACTGACAATTTGTACAACACATCATAAGTTAAGGTTTGTTTTCGAAAGAGATTTCGAAAAGACTTTCAAAAAGCGACGTTCAGCGAATCAACGTTTCAGCTTTAGCGCCAAATTATGTCTGTACACATTGCTCTAGAAAGAATTTGGGCGTCACTATATGGAAAGCTGAGTTTGTTCTGAAATTTTTTTATTTGAAACACACGAGGATAAGTTATATGCAAATACCTTAAAAAGGTACATTTAAGAAGATGTGTGAAAATGCCCTTAGAGCTCAGAGGATAAAGTGCCATTTTCTACTAATATTTTCTTTCAACTAACACAAAGAGTGTCGTTTGCGATATGTCGCAGCCTTTTGCGATGGGTTTATTGCACCAGTTGATATTGCGATGACGATAAAAAAAACGATATATTGTGCAGCCGTACTATAACCCAGCCTTATAAATATTAGAATGTCTCCAGTTGCGCCACTTATGTTGCAGGTGAATGTTTGAACTCATTTTGCAGCGTAAGTGTAAGTTTAACACTTCATATGATCTGCAGGAGTTGAGCCACAAAGTAAACCTTGTTCTGGGCTCTGCTAATATAAATCAGTCAAAGCCAGACTTGTAATGGCATTTTTCCACTGGCATTTTCTCCAAGGCCAAAGTCATGTAAGAGCAGCTCAAGCAGAGCAATTAGCAACACACACTCCATTAATAACGCACGGCAGAAGACTGGACGCAACATTAACTCTTGTGACTTTTACTCTGCCGCTCTACTCCCTTCCTCATGTTGACAGATGGAGCGGCAGCCTCGACAGAGGTCACATGTTTGAGGAGAGATGAGAGAAAGGCTCACACAGGATTCTGTTTTTATCTAATGTGGTGACATACTTGCACAAACTGAGCTAAACATTGTTGATAAGAAACCGAGGGAACAAATGAGGTAGGATGGCCTACAGTACAGTATCTACTACAACTATATTACACTTGACATTCAGATTGGTTGCGTTTTGTTTCACACATTCTCTCACTGATCTGCAATTTCCTGATGTTAAACTCAGAGTTTAAGTTATTGTACTTGGCCCCAAACATGTCCAATACACATTATCTAAAGATATAGCTACGCTAGATGGCGTTGCTCTGTCCTCCAGCCCCGCCGTGAGGGATCTCCAAGCTATCTTTGATCAGAATATGTCCTTTAATTACCACATAAAACTAACGTCTAAGGACTGCCTGTTTTCACCTGCGCAACATTGCAAAAAGTAGGCCCATCCGGTCTCAAAAAGATAGAGAAAAATTAGTCCTTGCATTTGTTACTTCGAGGCTTGACTATTGTAATTCCTTATTATCAGGTTGCTCCAATAAGTGCCTTCAAATTGTCCAGTTGGTGCTGAATGCTGCGGCGCATGTACTGACAATAACTAGGAAAGAGATGCTATTTCTCCCGTATTAGCTTCCCTGCACTGTAAAATCCAGGATTGAATTTAAAATCCTTCTCCTGACCTACAAAGCTCTTAATGGTCAAGCACCATGATATCTTGAAAAGATCATAGTACCTTATTGCCCCACTAGATTACAGCGCTCCCAGAATGCAGAGTTACTTGTGGTTCCTAGAGTCTCTAAAAGTAGAATGGGAGCCAGAGCCTTCATCTACCAGGCTCCTCTCCTGTGGAACCAGCTCCCAGTTTCAGTTTGGGAGGCAGACACCGTCTCCACATTTAAGAGTAAGCAGGTTTGCCTTGGACCAGCCCTTTGTTATGCTAGGTTGAGACTGCCGGGGGATTTAACCCGCATATAAAGGCACTGAATCAGTGTGTTAAGACAATAACAAACACTTTACGGTTAAAATTGGAGTTCTCATAACCTGGTTAACGGACCTAGAGAACTCCTTCAGTAACCGGGGTATTTCTGCATGTATACACCTTAAATCGGAGGTATGATCTGGTTAAGCGTCTGCGCATGCATCTGACAAGAACACTGTGCTTTCCTACGCTGTGACAAGTGTGTGAATGAAACATTAAGTTGTTAAATTTGACTAATTTCTGTGTCCTGTAGGTCAACCGGAAGAAAAAGCAAGTTGTGCGTTGGCAGACCGCCACCTACTGTACCGGAGGTAGAGTTACTCCCGTCATTTTTCCCCATTCTGCCCCGCTCATGTATACGGGGAGAACTGGCATAGCCCGGTTACTCACTTAACCGGTGTAAGACCAGACCCTGGTTACTGCTGTGCATGTAAATGCACTAAGCTCCCCTCTCCTCCTCTCTTTCCCCATCTGTATGCATTCATGTCTCATTAACACTAGAACCGCCAGACATTTTAAGGGTATTATAAGCACCACCCCCAACGTTTGTTTGCGCTGGTGGGCCATTAACGCCCCATCGGTTTCCACCTCCATGACGTAATCTTGATTTCTACAACCGATGATGATAACTTCACCACTGTCCAGCTGCTCTGTGCTCCGGGGGGTGGGAAATGTGCTGGTGACACAGCGCTGATGAAATATTGAGCGGACTCTGATTTAAGATTTGAGTTGGCTTATATCTTTTACAAAAGTTATGGCTAACTACAAGTGCAAGCACAGGTAAGACTGCTGGTTTGAATGTCTATGATAATGTGGATCTATAATTAACTTTTGATGTTTGGTGAAATGGTGAAATGTGTGAGAGGCATCATTATACAACGTGGCTTCAATTAACACCATCTGCGTTGCCAATTTCCCCGTCTCCAAAGTGTTCGTATGCATGGGTCAGAGTTAACCTACTGGTGCGCATTTCCACCGGAAAGTTTGTTTTTATAGATCACACTTTTGCGTGGGAAGTGGCGTTCACCTCGTTAGGCCCCATTTTTATAAATAAGACGCCAGGTGTTTTCCTCTGTGGTGATAATTCTTTGTTCACATAGTCTTGTTTGTGTAATTATTTGTGTTTGAATAACTGCCTAATAATGATACTTATTATAAAGTATATATGTTATAATGAGCCATTTTCTGTGGGTGTGGATTGTGCTGCTCACCTTGTTGTACTCCACGTGCAGTTTTTCTTGCTCGCTCTCCAGCTTGTCTTTTAAGTTCTTCTGTTCAGAGATGTTGTCCTGGATCTGGATCATTCGCATGTTCCGCTCTGAATATCAAATGGGACAAAAATCAATAGCACGATCACAATCTATATACAGGAAAAAGCACATGAGAGTGTACTGATGGCAGATAGGCTCTCTGCTGCAGGATAATGGGAGTGCGCTCTCAAGGTTACTGGCATGACATCTCACACATCTGGCATCACGATCATTTATTTGTGGAGAAAATGCCTTTACACAGCATTTACACAATAACTTACCCTGTGTACAACAGGTAAATGATATACAGCAAGGTTTTTTCCTGCCATCAAAAGTCTTAGGTGCAGCATCCAAGTTGTTTTTGGCAGCACCTAAGCTGCTAAATTAATGTAATGCAGCAAAAAAAAAAAAAAAAAAAATAAAAAGACTTTTCTCAGATCTAATGACTGTAGTTGGACTTCTTTAGCTTAAAGTTTTGTCTTTAAGTTTTTGGAGTGTTATCTATTATCTGCTCTAGCTTTTCCAACATTTTAGACACAGATATGATGAAAATAATGGTCCAAAATGATGTCAAATTGCATTTATTTTTTTCATTGAAAAACATCAACTTTTTTTGAGGAAAGACCCCAAAAACCCCTGCCAAGTATGCGCAGCTAAGTCTTCCACAAACCTATGAAAAACACTGTACAGTATGGCGATAAATGCTAAAACCATTTTAGCTTTGAGAAAATTACAAACATGATACCATTCCTGCACTTTGGATCTAAAAAAATAAGAGATTAGAAAAAGATTAGAAGTTTCCTAAAATGTCATTGATGCTTTAAATGCATATCTATAAATTGTGCATGGAGCACAAGACAACCAGAATAGCAAACATACAGATAAGCATCACGTTTTAAGAGCAAACATACAGATTAGCATCACGTTTTAAGAGCAAACATACAGATTAGCATCACGTTTTAAGCCCAGTGCTCTTCTTTTGGCAGCTGTAAAGGAGAATAGAGGAGGAAAAGAAAAGAAAAAGGAAAACAGTGCTTCTTGTGTCCCTGCTGCTTTTTAAATACAGGCTCACTGCATTAAATACAGTACATATTTTGTTTGTATTGTATACAATAACTGCATTTACAATGGCATTTAAACCTGTGCATTTGCTTCTTTCTTTAAGAAACGCTCTGCCTTTGTTCTGAAAGAATAAAAGCGGAGAGGGGTACAGCTGTGCAATTCATCGAAATTTAATTGTGATTATGATTTTGGCTCCCAATCATCACAAAAACAGAATAATGGAGAAAAACTATTATTTATCTTATTACGTTTTGCAAGTAAACTCTT